>NW_020229492.1:875825-977490 GCF_003227725.1 Camponotus floridanus
TTGTATCTCTCTTAGTCTGACTCCTATTCTTCGACCTGTCCGGCATGGGTGACTCCTACCAGTACTACACCTAATATTCTTATAGTCCGGTTTTTATTCTTAAAATCATCTTAAAGTTTGAAAATGTTAATGGCCATTTCGTTGGCTAAATCTTAAGATACAATTTAATTTATATTTTAATCATATTTAAGATGATCTTAAATTATAAAAACTATAATGACTACATGAATATTTTTAGTCGATGTTACCCGCCCGGCAGTAGTTCTCAGATCATTAGAGTGCACAAACCTCTCACCCGGCAAAAGCCTTCGGTAAGGTGGAGATACTTGAGGAGGAATTTTTATTATTTTATTTTTTTAATTTATTACAAAGTTTATTACAAATTTATTACAAAATTTATTACAAATTTTTGTTTACAAATATACAAATGTATACAAAATTTACAAAATTTATTACAATGTTACAAATATGTGTGCATACATATAATGATACATAAGTTAATATAAAATATATAATTTAAAGCTAAAATAGTTCATTACATGAGATTACACGAAAATATCGAAAATATCCGTAAAATACAGAATTTATTAAAAATTTTCATATAATTTAGACAAGACTAATTAGCGATTATTAATTATATGATATTTATTATTAATAATCGATGTAATAATAGAGTTTTATAAGATTTATATAATGTAAACAATCGCGATTCAAAGAGTCATTAATAAATTATCAATGGTCTTTTAAATTGTAGGAAAAAATTGTTGCACAACAAACATATTTTGTACAATTTATACTATTTGTGCAATTTTGTACTATTAAAGACTATTTAAAGAATATTTAAAACGCGAAAAGAGATAGACAAAGCTTAGATGTAAATCAATGATTAAATTATAAGATAAATCACTACTTAAAATTCGCGAAAAAACGCGATAAATAAATAAATCGATGATATTCGGGACATTCAATTGCGGTATGTATAATTTTTATAATATTGAAACATAGACACGCGCGCGATATATGTAATATGTAATGTTTGCAAATATAAATTCAAGGTCCGATTTATTCGTGATTAACACGCGATTTTATACGAATGTCGCGATTGAGAATAATATATATATATATATATATATATATTATATATAATATATTGTATCTCGTACATGATAGCTAAATAATATAAAATGGGGATCATGAGTTTTAAAAAAATTGAAAAACCGCGTTATCGCCAAAGTTTCGATGTAAGTTAACGATTAAATTATAAGATTATAAATTGCGACTTAAAATTCGCAAGAAAACGCGACGAATAAATAAATTAATGATATTCGGAATATTCGATTGCAATACATATAATTTTTATAATAACTGAAGAATACCCGCAATAGACACGCGCGCGAGATAATTACTATAACTGTAATTACTATACACAAGACTAAAATACATTTCGCGCATCATTAAAGACTATTAAAGAAAATATTCAAAAACGCGAAAAAAGAAGAACTTCGATATAAACCGACGATTAAATTATAAGATAAATTGCTATTTAAAATTCGAAAAAACGCGATGAATAAATAAATCGATAATAAATATTTGGAATATTTAATTTCGATATGATAATATATAATTTTTCTAATATAATAATTAATATCCGGTTAATATTCGACAAAAAGGAGAGCGATCTTAAAGATGGAGAATAATTAACATCTTGTTTTTATATCAGATTTCGCAAGAACGATCTGCGAAGAAAAGTTAAATGACCCATTGAACGTCAGGGATTCCACTGTAGGAGAGAACGAATCCTGGATCTTCCAGACTACTCCCGACAATGATTTCAGTAATAAATCAACGACAATTACCCTCATTGGCATTTAATTCACGATTAAAATTTATGTCAGAAAATATGTTCTATCATTATTAAAAAATATATCTCTTTATTGAAAACTAAATGGATATAATGATTTTTATGTAAATATGATTACGAACGATTATATTTATAAATAATGAAATACATGCATCATTGGAACTTGTGTTAAATGTGCGAATACGTATAATAATTTTGGGGTACCAACTGTTCGCGCGCGCGAGACGAATCAAACCCTATAACAGCAAGATTTAAAAAATTTCAATTCGAATAATTTGTAAGATAAAATAAATCAAATAATTTCAAATAGTTAAATCTATGTACTACTTTTTTATTATTTTTAGTAGCATTTAAATTAATTTGCCGATATCTTACTGTTATCAAGGTACCCATTCGATTTGTCTCATAATTTTTGAGTACTCGCACATTTTATGTTACATTCATATATATAATTTCGTACGTAACATATGTAATATTAAGAAAAATTATAAAAATTTTTTGGATATGTTAATTTGTGCATGTATTTTATTATACATACATATATAGATATATATAAATTAATGTTCTCTAAAATGGTGGGCTGTCCAACATCTGCAAATAGTTTCTTAAAAGAAACTAAAAATTAATTAATATCCCCAATACCTAGAAATAATTTTTCAAAAAAGACAAATTATATTAATTAATAAAATATATTCGTTCGTAATCATTTTTATCAAAAAAGTCAATAAAATCTAATTGCAATTTGAAATTACTTGAAAAATAAAAATTTATATACAATAATTATATCCATATGTAATCTACTATTAAGATTTTTTAGTATTAAGACAATAATATGATTAGTAATAATGATAGCACATTTTTCAATGAAGAAAATATGTATTTTTTTCTTTTCTAAATGTATTATTTAAATTAATCCGGATTTAAAGAGGCGTATGGCGTTCGTCGTTGACGTTACTCCGAAATCATTGCTTTCAGGAATTGCCAGGAAAACCTGGGATTAATTACAATCCTACAATGAAAATTCCTAATTTTCAACAAGACATCGAACTAGACGTCGCAAATGAATCTTACAAGAATCGATAATAAATAATTCTCCAGGATGAAAATCGTTTCAACTCTTCACCGGTACGAGTCACGCAATTTTTACTAATGGTCACCTCACGAGAAGAACAGCGATAAGACTCCTTTATTAAAACGACAATCTCGTTTAATAAACGCGCAAAGAACGCGGGAAGAACAGTTTTTTCGCATTCTTAATTTATTAATATATTTTACGAATATTATCTGGTACACGAATAGTTCTGACATGAAATTTGTAAATGTATAAATCTGATTAAAAGGAAATTATTAAATTCAAAATTAATTCGCGATTCTATAATATCGAAGACGATTGTTAAATTTTGTTAAACTAATATTTAATCGTTAACTTAACATCAAATCTTCACACTTTTATATTCGACTTTTTTATTCGATATTTTTTTTATATTTAATTAGTAATATTTAGCAATATTACAGGGAGGTACAGTTATAAGATTTTTTAATTAAAACGGCAATCTCATCTAAGAGATTTATATACAAAACGCGAAAAAACCGCGGAAAAAATATGATATTTTCGTAATCGTAATTTATTAATTTACTTTACATTTAGTTCTATATAGAATTCGTAAATAGATCAAATGAATATATATCATTAAATTTATAATAAATGAAATGCGATTCTATAAAATAGAAGGTGTTCATTAAATTTTACTTAATCATTAATTTAACATCAAATTTTTGCATTTTATATTTTGCTCTTATATTTGATATTTTTTTATATTTAATATAAAAAAATTAGCAACATTTGTAAAATTTATAATCTAATATTTATAAAATTGAAATATATAAAATTATATGAATTTAAAATTTATATATAAAATTTCTCGAATTTATTAATGACTCTTTGATATAAAAACACAAACACAGTTAATTTTATGAATATTTTAAAAATATATACTATAGAAAAAAATATGTTTAATGAATTTCTGTTATATTATCATTATACGTATACTTTCGATAATTTTTCGTATAATTTACATAAGAATGCATTTCATATAATTTATAATCATAAATACAATTTAATATAATATAAATTACAGTCATAATTGTATTTCATATTCAATTATAATATCAATATTAAATCATAATTAAAATTAAAACAATTATAACTGCAGTACAATTTTAGTTATAAATTTGTTACAATTATTATAGTTACAAATTTATGATACTATCAATATCAAATAAATATATTCGATTTATTTAAATGTTTAAAAACATGAATAATTTGATATTAACAGCATTAACACTTGGATTTAATATTATGTAACTTTTATACATATATATATATATATATATATATATATATATAATATATATTTTTAATTTTAAAAATGAAATATAATATGTTAAACTATTTTTTAAATATTTAAAATTAGGCAATTTATTTAATTTTTTTGAAAATAATTTTGATAATTTAAATTTCATTTTTAAAATATTTTTAAAAATAAATTTAATTTAATTGTTTTATATAATTTTAATTTATCCCTAGAATTATTGGAATAATTGGAAGAATGTTTGTAATATTGAAAGAAATAATGACCTCAACAATCTTATGAACCCTAACAACCCTATCAATCCTATGATATCAACAACCCTATGAACAATCCCTAACAACCCTACTTCTTGATTAACTTATTACAACGAAACTTATTCGAGATTTAAGGAGTCTCTCTCTAATATATTTTAATCATTGCCCTAATTACATTCCCTAATCGTGTGCCCTAACCGCGTACCCTAACCGCGTACCCTAGCTGCGTGCTCTTCAGGCCAGTTAAACCTACCTTTTGTCCTGGCCATTATCTCGCTCGATCTCTAATCAGAGATCGAAAAAGGAGATAAACACTCCTTCTTTTGCCGGCTGATTACCAGCAAATGAGCGTAAATATTTCACGCTCATCGTAACAATTGTAAAATCGAACGATTGTTCGTTATATATTTGAATATAACTTTATTTTAACTAAAATAAAGCCAAATTACTATAAATTTTTATATATTATATTAGACTGCTAACACGACCATATCTCATGATAAAACAAGGATAACCGTTTATAACTGGGTAGAATTTATGTCGGGTATCACAGAATTTAACATAATTTCAACTGTTAGCAGTTTAGTATAATATATAGAGAATTCTTATAATATAAAAGTCTCTGTGCAGATTATCAATCAAAATTGATTGATATTATAATAATATATATAATTAGTAAATATTTATAGTAATATATAATTTATAATAAAATATAAAATTAAAGTGTGTATAACATTTATCATATTACAATTTATTTAATTAATGAATCATTTGGCTTTATCTTAAGTTAAAGTAAAGTTTAAAAATAATATCTACAAAATTTTCAATAATATCTTTTTCATAATATCTTTTCAATAATATCTTCAAAATTTTATCAAACAAATTTTACGATGGATGAGCTACGATGAATAAGAAATTAGAAGATAAGTACTCATTATAAGAATAAAGTAGCATTAAAAATTAATAAAATTGATAAAAATATTAATGTGTGTTCTTTATTTAATAAATTAGACAAAATCTTTATAAAAATAATCTTTTCTTGATTTTCTTTTTTTAATTAATATTTAAATATATTTTTGCAATAAATGCAAAGCATTTCGAAAGAATTTATAAAATATTTATTTAATTCAATCTATCTTAACTCATCCATTTTAAAGCAACGGATTTACCTACAATCTACAATCTACAATCTACATCTACATCTACATCTACAATCTCTACGAATCCGTTACTTTAAAGTAAAAAGTTTTTATTCACTCACCGGCACTGATGCGCAACAGCGGAGTTGTTATCGAAGCTCGTTGTCTGTAACATACAAATATAGAATTCATTTATAACAATGCTCAAAATCGATATTTCAAAAAAATATTATGCGGAATTTCATATCCAGTGTAAAATAATAAGCAGTTGTAAACATGTATGGAAAAATTTTATAAATTCTGAAACTATCTTTTAAATATACATATATAGAAACTTTAATATAATTTTTATAAAAATCTTTCTAATTTTTTTTAATTCATTTAAATAATAAAACCGTATTATTGTGTGTACGATTTTTAACAGTAGATATATAAATAATAAATATTCACCATCAGGTTGTTCCGCTGGTGCAGGATGCCTCTCCTAGGCCTGCTCCTCCTCTCAGATCATCAGGGTTGTTGCATCGATCTATAACATACACACAAAAGAAGATTCTAATGTAGTAGAGTTCAAAATAATTAATATTTCAAAAATTATTGTATACATTGAATTTTGTATTCGATGCATATAATAATAGTAGATTAATAAAATAATTCTATAAATTTTGAAGAACATTACTAATAATTCTTTTATAACTTTATAAAAGCTTACACCTTTACAAGATTATAGCTCTAATATAAAAATCTTTTTCTTTAATTCTTTCTTATTAAATATAAATAAAAAAATATAAATAAAAATATCAAATTAATTGTTGCGATCAATTATTTAATTGTTTAATTTAAATTATACTAAATATATTTAATATTTAATATATAATTACAAATAAATAAATTGCTTACCAGAAGGTTGCTGTGCCGGAGCCCGATGCCTTTCCTAGGCCTCCTCCTCCTCTCAGTCTTAAACGCGCGATACTTTTAGCGGCTCCCGCACTTACGTGCGATATTTTTATATCGCTACTTCCGCACTTTTACGCGCGATACTGAACGGCACTCCCGCACTATTCGATACGATTAAAAATTTTCTGTTTTGTCGCGCGATGTATATATTTAATATATATATACTTTAAACGGCACTCCCGGTTTCGGTACGAGCGAAAATCCAACGCGATGACGCGATGACGCGAAAAAGCTAAACGCGGTAACGAGACGCCGCCGTCCGCGACACGTTGACGGCACCGACGATGCGAAAGGGTACTTAGCTTCTTCTTCAGGCTCCTTGAGATTTATTCTAAATTAAAAAATTTTAAATAAACTTCAAGGCACCATCCAAGTACTAAGCCCTCCCACCGCGACAAGGTGTACCCCGTGGGAGGGTTATATTATATATAATATTTTATATATAATATATTTTGTGATATACTATATAAATTCTAATTCGCAAATAAACAATAAATAAAAATTGCTGTTTTCTCATAGCACTCATATTCACTCGCGAACAAACAATTAATTATATTTAGTCATATACTGTAGAAACGATCGCGAGACCTTTGCACGGCACTTCCGATCGCGAAATAATTACGAGAAATGCACATTAATATATTGTATAAGGGCTGAAGAAGTATGATTCGCTCTACAATAGTCATAGCGAATTATATTTCAATACTAATCGCGATCGCGTTTAGGAAAAGAATTCAATAATACGAAGCGTTTTGTATCACTACGTTGCCGTTGGAATGTGAATAATACAAGATCGTCTATGTATTTATAATTTTTGCCTCTTTTGTTTCAATTTTTATTTGGAATAACGAAGGATCGCGTTTCGATGGATGTATCATCGCCATATAGTTTCATGTTATTCATTAAGAGTGAATTAATTGTTAATTGTAATAATCGTAGCGAATTATATTTCGATATTAATCGCGATCGCACTGTTAGAAAAAGAATTCAATAATACGAAGTGTTCCGTATCACTACTTTACCACTGGAATGTCGCCGTGCGAATGATACAAGGTCTTCGTCTATGTAAACAATACAGCGCTACGTCATCAAGGCCGAACGTCGTGTTATTGACCTCGCTGCCGAAATATTTTACGCGTACTATGACGTACATATACGAAAATTGAATTTATATATAAGTATATTTTTAAAGTCACACACACATGTACACACAGATTAATTATTTATTAAATCGCGGAATAATTACGAGAAACGCACTTTAATTTCATTACAAATGTTGTTTTCATTGTTGAAATATATATGCAGTACATGTACATTAATACGAATTATAGAATCAAAAGTTTAATATAACTGAAAGTCATGATACAATAATCGTTTAATTAATAATTAATTTAAGAATATTATACGACGTATTTCGCACTACGATCTTTATTGCTCGAGTGTCGCCGTGTGAATGATACTAAGACCGTATGACTAGCGTGCTAATGTTTACATCGTTAAGGCCGAATACCGTGTTATTGTCCGTTCGTCATATCGAAGTATATTACATTATATTTTAACATTAAATTCTTGAATGTCGCCAGTAGATAAAATAAAAGACGTAATTAAAATCGACCACACTGGCAATTTTATTGATGGTAAAAAATCGCAACGTTTCGACCATAGATTTTGGTCCTTTTCGAGTGAAAGTAATTTAGTTAATTATTCTATCGTGAGAAATAAGGAAATCACTTTGTCAAGATTATCATGTCAACGATAGAATAATTAACTAAATTACTTTTACTCGAAAAGCACCAAAATCTATGGTCGAAACGTTGTGATTTTTTATCATCAATAAAATTGCCAGTATGGTCGATTTTAATTACGTCTTTTACATTATATTTTATTGTATTATATTATATTATATTTTATATTATAATATAATATAATATGAATATGTTAAAGTACGTAAAATATTTCGATAACGAACAGACAATAATACCTTGGCGTAAACAATGTATATTTATATTATATTATATTATATTATATTATATTATATCATATTATATTATATTTTACATATTTTAATACAGCAAATAATTGTTCGATATTGATCGCGATCGCGTCTAGAAAAGGATTTAACGGAGCGTCTTGTACCACTACTTTACTCTTTGAGTGCGTCGCGCGAATAATAATAGAGCCGAACAAATTGGTCTGAAAGACCGTTATTATTATTTTTTTACTGAAACGTTTTTCAAGACTATGGCGTATAAACATTAGCGCGCTATTGCTTACGCCGCCAAGATCGATGTTATTGTTTGTTCGTCATCGAAATATTTTACGTATTTTAACATATGTATACATATATACATGAAATATATTAAAGTATATAGAAGTATTTTAGATTGTATAGATTTTGTAATTATATGATTATATTTATTAAAAGATTGATGTATCATGGAGTCTTTCATTATATTAATTATTTAGATCCACGACTCAATTGTTTTATTGCGCGTTCTCACAATTCGAATTATATTTCAATAATTAAAAAATAAAGCGATAAAACGTTGCAGACATTGTATTCGATCTCTATAAATATTTATAAATATTAAAGAAATAATTTCTGCTCGTAAAAATGGATTTCATATGGAAATTATAATTTATTATTTTAGATTTCTGCAATATTAATCACGATCGAGTTGGAAAAAGAATTTGATAATATATGAAGCGTTTCCCACATTACTACTTTATTATTCGAATGTTACCGTGCGAATGATAACAAAGCCGTGACATGTATAGCTCGCTTGCTATATGTCAAGGCCAAACATGATATTATTAATAATTCTCTGCCGAAATATTTTATGTATTACATATACACGCGGAATTTTAAATTATAAATTTTAATTTTAAATTTTAAATTATAGAAGTATATTTTATTTTAAATCAATTAATTATAAACGATTGATGTATCATGGAACCTTTTGTTATGCTAATGATTTGAATTGCGAATGATTCGATTGTTTTATCGCGCTTTTCCAAACTCAAATCTGTAATAATAATATTTAGTTTTATAATATTTAGTTTTGCATTTTAAAAGACTGAGAGCAAACTAAATAAATAAATAAATAAATGATATTGAGAAAAAGAAAAAGAAGATTCATAAATAAATAAATATATAATATAAGTATATAATATAAATATATAATATAAATAATAGTATGAAAAGAAAGAACATACTAATATTTTATATAATAAATTATTATTAATTAAATTATTTATATTTTTATTTACATTATTTATATTATCAGGGACATATATGTTACCCTCTGAGAACATTCGTGGACATTGGTTTGGTAGTTCATGTCCACGTTTTTAATGTCCATAGAGGGAGCATCGCTTCCAGGAATCAACCTAAAAGCGCGCCATGACATCTCTCATATCTCTGGCACGTGTATCGATGCGATCTAAATTTTTCGTACTTTATGCCTCACAGCTCGGCCATAACTTAACCTAATAAGCAGAATTTGATGGAAGATGTATGGTAAGCACGTGGTTAGTTGAACGTTTTCGGCAAAGCTTGATTAGTAAAAAAAATTTGTGCGAAGATGAGTGACACCGAAATCAATCAGATTTTAGACGTCAACGATGATGACGTTTCCCAACATCATTCGAAACTTATCGAAACTGTGAGACAGCTCGATATACGTCGAAAGTAAGGACTAATGAGAGTGCAATTAAACGGGCCTTAAAATTCTGATTAAATTTGTGGTATTGACGTTTTTATCTTTTTCTTTTTACAGAGAGAAGGCGGAAAAAATCGAACCTATTATACAAGCGATAGAAAACTCTTTACCAAGAAGTGGAGTGATAGATAAGAATGTAAAAAAATTGATGGGAAGTCAAAAAAAAGATCAAAACATAAATAAATTGCACAAGAAAAGAAGAAAGAGAAAAGAGAGTGTGTTTCCTAAAGTATTGGAGAAACTATCCGCTGAAAGAGTTAGTTGACTTACGGAATCCTTTAATAAATTATCTTGTTTAAAAATAATTTAATTTCTCGTTAAAATTAATTTTATCTTGGTCTTGGTGACAATCTGAAATAATTAAATTACAATCGAGTAAAACTGCCTCTGGATTATAATATATTGTTATTTTAAAGTATTTTTTTAATAATATAAAAATTTGAAGTATATAATACTAATTTTCTTGAATTTTGACTATAAAAATATAATTATAAATAATACGAAAGCAAAACAAAAATTATAAAAATCTAAAATTTGCAGGTAAAAAGGACAGTTGGATACGATAATGTCAAAAAGGATTTGAACAAATGGAATGCCGTAGTTGCTAGGAATAGAACAGCGGATCGGCTGTTTTTCCCATTAAAACGAACAGAAGAAGTGAAAGATGCTTCAAAAATTCCTCAATTTTTGAGAGGATTCAAAACAAAATCTGAACTAATGAAAAAATTTGAGGAAGTAGATCCATCGTTACTATATCCTCCTGCCGAGGAAGAAAAAAAAGATAATGAATACAAAATGACAACAGAAGAAATGATAATAAGGAGGATGGAAGCTGCCAAGTTCAGAGCACAGCAGGTAGATACATAATATAAATAATATGCATTTTTTAGAAGATTAGTAATAAAAGATAAAAAAAAAGATACTGATGAGATATTGATTCTGATTTCTTTATATTTTTAGTCGTACCAAGAGGCAAAGGCGCGTCGACAGCGTAAAATAAAAAGCAAGAAATTTCATCGCATTCAAAAAAAAGATAAGATTAAGCAACAACTGAAGGAGTTTGAGAAATTGCAAAATACTGATCCAGAAGAAGCTTTGGCAAAGTTAGAACAGTTAGATAAGACTCGCGCAGAAGAGAGAATGTCGTTAAGACACAAGAACACAGGCCAATGGGCTAAGAATCAACAGATCAGAGCCAAATATAACAAAGAAGTAAGCATTATTAAAAAATTAAAATAAATTAATATAATAATATAAATATAATAAAAAATTAAAATAAATTAATATAATAATATTAATGTAATAATATATTCTTTTTTTTAGACTCGACAGGTACTTGCTAATCAATTGGCCATTAGCAAAGAATTGACACAAAAATTAAAGAGAATAGATAGTGATGAGGAGGAGGAAGAAAAGGAAGATGCAAATGAGATATTATTAAAAAATGACAATGAAAACAATGTGAAAACTGAGAATGAAGTTGATGACTTTATCAAGGAGTATCGAAGATTCTGGGATGAGAAGCATCAAAAAAAAGAAGAGGACAAAGAAGAAAAAAATATCGAAACTTCGAATGAAGTTACATCGGAAAAGAAAGAGGTGACATTATGTAATAATAAAGTACATCACAAAATAATAAATGTAGAGAAAAGTAATGATAATTTACAAGAAAATGCAAATGATGTGGAAAGCAAAAATACAAACGATGCGGAGAGCGAAAATCTATGCAACGCTATAGGTGCTACATCTGAATGGCAGATTGAAGAATGTAAAACAGAAGAAACAGAAAGTAAATTATGTAATAAGAAATACAGATCACAAGACATAAATGAAATCTTTGATTCCATGGAAGAAAAACTGAAACATAAAGTAGACTTAAGGTTGCAAAACGTAAAGAACAAATTTAAAATAAAGAATAACGTGGAAAAACAAAAGGAAGAGGAGAAAGAGAAACAGAACGAAGATGATTTATCGAAGCTCGAATTTAAAAATACCAAACAGAAACCTATCTTGGATTGTCCACTGGAGGAAACGACTTCTAGGGAAAACGCGCAGACGGATAAAGATTTAACGAGTTTGAAAACAGCGAGTGCAGAACAGGAACCGACTAATAATAGCCATGCAGTGGAAATAGACCCAACAAAATATTTAAATATGAAATCAAGATATTTAAGGACACAGATACCAGATATAGTTACAGGCGAAGAGGAGAATTGTGATCAAGAAGAGGAAATGCACAAAATAATGAGCGAGGCATTCGCGGACGACAATGTTGTCGAGGAATTTAGGAAGGAACAGGAGGAAGAGGTAAATAAAAATTTTTTAAAATTTATTCACGTAAAAATTCACATAAAAATGTTTATGTTATTTGCCACATAATGATATTGATTTTTCCTTCTTGGTAAAATCAATATTATTGTTTGCAATGGATCATAGATGTCAAATAAAATTGTATGTTTCTTTGAAAAATTGACAGAAGCTGTTTTAGCAATCTAACATTTGTAAAATGATTTTAGATAGAAAAGTCGCAGCCAAAGAGCATCGATCTGAGCTTGCCGGGATGGGGGAATTGGACGGGACCAAACATCAAGAAGAGTAAAATACGTCGTAAAAAGAAACGATTTATATTGAACATGCCTAAAGAAGCGCCGCGCAGACCCGAAAACCAGGGCAAAGTCATTATATTCGAGAACGATGATAAAAAATTGAAGAAACACCGCGTTAGCGAACTACCGTATCCATTCACCAGAATCAAGGACTACGAAGCGAACATCAGAGCTCCCATCAGTCGGACTTTCGTCCCGATGAATGCTCATTTGCAGATAATACAGCCGACAGTCAACACCAAGCTTGGGCAAGTGATTGAACCTATGGATGAGGATGTGCTGGTGAAGAAACCGTCATTGAAGAAATCACTAAAACGACGTATCGATAAAAAAACTACCACAAGGAATGTTAAAAGACATAAACCAAGTAAAGACACAAACCAAGTAAAAGATACAAACCGAGTAAAAGACACAAACCAAGTAAAAAACACAAACCAAGTAAAAAACACAAACCAAGTAAAAGATACAAATCAAGTAAAAGACACAAATCAAGAAACTGCACAATAAGATTAAATGTACTATTGTACATTTCATTAATTTATAGATAAAATTTGTATCTCCTATCTTATCAATTAATGAATCATTATTGATAACATAATATTTAACATTTGTTGATCATAAATTGACAGCATATGTGCAATTTATTCAATAAATTTTTAATCACCATATTCAAATTATTGTAAAAATTTTGTTGTTTCTCTCTCTCTTTCTTTGTGCCTCTCTCTCTTTCTTTTAAATAAAGATAATGCAATCTCTATACAATGCAAACAATTGGCACAAATTTCTTAGAAGCAACAAATTTGATAATAACATAAATCTTGCCATTTTGAAAATACATAGAAAAGTAGAGATAATCAATAACTTGTACACATTTCTTTCTTAATAATTTCTTAATAATTTTTAAAATGGCTTGACTTTATTTTTAAAAGAAGAATATAAGACAAATATTTTCTAAATTAACGAGAAGAAATTAAATTTGTATTTCCTTTTAATTGCAATAATCAAAGCGATTAAGAAATTTTTATAAGGATCTATTTTTTTTATAAAATAGATAAATATCATTATTGATTCGCTTACGTATTTTGTTTTATATTTTATTTATAAAAAACCTCATTTTTTATTTTATTTATTTACATTTTATTTATTGATTATATCTGACAATTTAATAAGAAAGTTACATTTTCTTAAGAATTTGTTGTATAATTGAAACAAAAAAATTCTCATTTTCTAAATGACTACATTTTAATTACGAACACGTGATATATCACTGACTATATAACCTACTAAATGTTTGATTTCATTGATACGAATTGATATGAATGAAAAAATTAAATATAAATCAAAATTTATTACTATCTGTTATCATTAGTCGAAATGATGAATCGCGCAACAGAAAAGCGTTTCTGTAAATATTATTAATTTATATTCTCTTCAAAAATTCATATCAATTATTAACAATATTTTATTGAATGTAAATCAATTAAAATTACACAGTTACAATTGTGTATTTTAATAATTTTATTCTTGCGAAATTTTCTCTCTTCAAAAGTATGTAATTCTAAAGCAACAATCGGAATCAGGTTGGCTCCGGAAGAATTTACGAAGGATTCATCCCGCGTCGCGCTCGTCCAATGAAAACCGCGAATTTCAGGCGACGACATTTTCGGCCCTAGGAAACGAGCTCTCCCATTGGCTCCGGACGTCACGTTCGAACGCCGGGCGCGGTGCGAGCTCTCCGTTACTCGCGGCCACGGTCGATCGCGCGCGCATGCGCGAGCGTCGGGCGCGGTTCGGCGCGGCGCCGCGCGCGGCGCGGGAGCGCGCGCAGAAGCGCGCGAACCGTGCAGCGCGGCGGTTGGTTGGTGACGGCGGCGGCGCAGCGGCGTGCTTTGGCAGCACCGGCGACCATCCCGTCCGTCAATCAGTCAATCAGTGTGTGCCTCTGGTGTGTGGTCAGTGTGTCAAGTCAGTCTACGAGCGCGCGTCACCGGGAGTAGAGTGCTTTTTTTGGTGGGTGTCCGCTCCGCGTATAATTTCATTCGAGCGGGTCGATCCGTGGGACCCATAGAAACGAGTGCGAGAGACACGGAAGGAGATCGCGAGGAGAAACAAGTGGGAGGGAGAAAGAGGGAGAATAATTGCGTGCCGATCCGCAATTTCGGGCACCGAGCGACGACGACGACGACAACGACGTCGACGACGACGACGACGACGAGGATGGCGGACACCAAGGACGACTGCGCCGACAACGTGCAGTTCTTCGAGGGCGTCGAGAAGCTCCTCGAGATCTGGTTCACCAGCTCCAAGGGCCTCAAGCAGCACCAGGGTGATCTCCGACAGATACCGCGGTAAGTACGCCGCCCGCCGGCGTCTCGCTCGTTCTCCTTCATCTCCTCCTCCTCCTCCTCCTCCTCCTTCTTCTGTTGCTGTGCTCTTCCTCCTTCTCCCCGCGAGAACGATGACAGTCGACGCCGGTCTCGGCCAGGATGAACGATGACGAGTCGCGCCGGCGTCGACGCCTGGCAGCTACCTGGTAAGCTAGGTTGGATCGTTCACGTCGTCCCGGTCGATGTCGCGTGTATACGCACTTTTTGATCCTGAATATGAGAATGACCCAGCCACCAGCGTCGTACTTGACAAGAGCAACCCCATACAGCACAGAACATTGCAGCAATATTGCAGGAATGTCGCAACAATATTACAACGTTACTGCAATATTGCTGCAATGTTCTGTGCTGTATGGGAACCGAGAAGTCTTCTATGACAGATGATGTGTAAAGCGATGTAAGGGGGTGGCAAATTTTTGAGAACCTTATACTCGCGTTTGCAAAGATCGCGAGAGATCCTGGGTCAGATCGCTGGAGAAGAAGAATCTTTCTCGGGTGTCAAAGATAGAGTTATCGCGTTGTCAAAATTTAAAAATAATTGGCGCATATATATTGTAATATTTCTTCTTTCTGTCCTGTTCTAACGTCATTTCCCGTCATCGGTAGCCAATTGTCTCATTAATAAGTATTGCAATGTTGCTGCAATATTGCTGCAATGTAACAACAATGGTCTATACTGCATGGGTATCGTCCCAGGATAGTTGAAGCCATACAGCACAGAATTACATTGCAGCAATATTGCGGTAATATTGCTGCAATATTACAACAATAATAATAATATTGCTGCAATGTTCTGTGCTGTATGGGTCTTGGACGATGAAAGAAATGTATGCGTCAAGAGAGCACTCTTGAAAACGTTTGACCGTGAAAGATGTATTCGAATGATGAGAGAGAGAGAGAGATGTAGAGTAATTAAAGTAATCGATAATGCGCGTGGATGACGAGGAATTGCTCAACTTCACATGTGGCGGTCACGTTGGCGACGTATTACGTAACCGCGGATTGATAGCGACGTAACCGATTCACGGGGCCGATTATTGTCGCGGTTGTTTACGTGCGACGTCGAGGGTGTCATTGAACCTCGCAAGGTGCGCCTTAGACGAGTAGGCCGGCAATGCCGACCACCGTCGTTTATTTCTGCATATCGCGGCGAGACAATAAATTTAGAAGCCCACCGTCGTCGTCGCCGGCTGATGAGAGGAGGAGAGCGCGAAATTCCGACGAGATTTTCGACGTTGTCGGGAGATCAGGTCGACGACGAGGTTCCCTTGATGTCGTCGCTTGAATGGCTCGCTGAGAAGAAAAAATGAATTATTTCAGTTTAGAGAGTCAAGGTCTTGCAAGTCAGATAAACAAACGTCGTGGAATATCCGATTTAGCGAGAATTCGGTTATAAATTAAATAGTAAAATAAAAAATCAAGCTTTGTGTATCTATTTTTTCTCCCCTATAAATTTTTTTGTATATTTATGATTATGCGAATCTCTCTTCAAAGATATATTTGAGGGAATTATAATAACGAAATTCGTAATAAGGGTTTCATTTATACAAAGATCGATCTAATTTACTTCTGGTAATATTAGTATTTTATTATTATTAAATATTAGTGAATATATTATTATTAAATATTATTAAATATATTATTATCAAATATCAATATTTTATTATTATTAAATATATTCTTTTATATATAACATTATTTTATTATTACTAAATATTATGAGTAATATTTTAAAAGTATTAGTATTAAATATTATGTAATATTAGAGTAGTATTTTATTAAATATTTGTCGAGTCATCAAATAAATCCAGTGTTTGCATCAACTTTTATCAATTTTTCGATACCATATATAGAGCACAGCTATTTATAAAAATAAATAAATTCCTCCAATTTATCGGAGAGAGAGATTGCGTATCTCTCTAATGTAATTTTTAAATAATTTTAAGAAATTCACGTGCGTGCAACAATGATAAGTCTAATCGTTTAAATAAACTTTACAATCCTATCCGGCTGATCGAGCTTCTTTTTCTGTTTTTAGACAAAAATGGGAATCATTGTTGAAGATGGTCCGTTGCGAGATCATCAGTTTCTGTCGCAGCGATCAAGTAGACGCTTATGTTCTCAGGTAAGTCCTTTTGTCTAAAAAGTTGACGAAATTCTTGTTCAGGTAATAAATTCGCTGCCGGATCCTCGTAAAGGAACCCATGAGAATCATTAGGGAATTTTTTTAAGGCCTGATTTTCGAGTCATAAATAACTCCGAGTGTTGTAAATAAAAATTATAACTCTCCTAATTTTATTCTAAATAAATAAATAATAAATATCATTTTCCTCGAAACTCCAGGGGATCATTGATAAGCAAGTGTTCTTACCCTAATCTAATCTCGAATGTGTATAGATCTTATCAAAGTTTCAACTGTATATCCAATATGAAATAACGACGGAGAATCCTTGGTAGAATAGCACTAATTAAGAAGGCTTCGAATTAATAATCCCCCTTTATTTTTTTTATTTATACACAGGAAGATAGATACGCGATTGTGTCTGACAATTAAGTTTTTCTTTGAAAAGGATATAAATTCTTCTCGATATAAATTCTTCCTTGAAGTCTTCTTCCTTGAAATGGAATATTCTTGAGAGTTTAACGTTCTTGCGTTTATTTACATACTTATTTCAGCGATGTTTTTTTCTAAAATCGATATATGCTCGTCGAAAATTACTTGAAAAGTTCGATAAAACTCGGCTTATATCACTTAAAATCCGTCACGTTTGTTCGTTTTATTAAATTTCTTATCATTTTTATTTTTCCGAATATTTTAACAAAAGAGGAACGTGTCAAAGTGCATTTTTATAAAATATTTTCGTGTTATTAATAATTAAAATAAAAATAAGACGTTTTCGGCAAGAAGAGAAAGTATGAATCATAATTTTATCTAAATCATAATTGAAGATAAATGAGTTTCATTTTATTCGTTTAAAACAAGATACCTGCATCAATATCGGGAGAAATTTTTCTTAAAAAAAAAATCCGTTAATAATTTTTCACTCTTGTGAAAAATCGTCGTCTGACAGGAAAGTTTCCGAAAGGAAATCACATTTTCGACGCTAGCAAAATTCAAGAAGCAAGAAATCTATTTGCGAATTTAATTCCGCGCTCGTTTGAATCTTATTGACTTTAATTTTTTTAGTAAATGTGATGTGCCTTGAATCGAAAGTTTACTCCTACTTTCAATCTCAATTTTTTCGTTTATATAACTTTGGGGAATTAATTTAATTTATTATATTAAATTATATTAATTTAAATTATATTAATTTAATTTAATTTAATTTATATAAAAATTGAGCTCTTTCTCTCCTGCTTTGAACCTTAAATAGCTGATAAACAGTTTCATTTAGAAGCTTAAAAGAAACTTTTGAAAATTATAAATTGAATAGTTTCAAAAGATTCTGACTGTGCTTAAAGTATATCATAATGAATATTAAATAAAAAATTTCAAAAAAGTAGGAGATAAGAATTCGCTCGGGGCTCTTTATTGAGACTCTGTTCGTTTAAAACAAGATACCTGCATCAATATCGGGAGAAATTTTTTTTAAAAAAAAATCCGTTAATAATTTTTCACTCTTGTGAAAAATCGTCGTCTGACATTTCCGAAAGGAAATCATATTTTCGACGCTAGCGAAATTCAAGAAGCTTTAATTTAGAGTTATCGACATCGAGATAGTCGGGCAATAAAATTTCGCTTTTCTGGTCGAAAAATGCGTCATTAGTCTAATGATGATACGCGAAATTTTCATTGGACCAACGACGGGGGATACACTGAGGAAAAAATTATCTTGAAATAAACAAATTTTAGTTAACTCAAGAAAGCTATTTATTTGGCGGGTATTAATCACGTATTTACTTGTATTCAAAACGTCTGTTTGCTTAAGTTAAGTATTTATTTACATATGTTTAAAAAAATATATATGCTTAAAAAAATATAATTTTCAATTAAATATCTTTATATTTTAATTTTACAAAATATTTATCAAAATGCATTTTTTATTCTCAAAAATTTTAAATTTTCTAAAAAAATAATATATTTAATTTAACAAATTATAGTATATATTTTACGAAGATAGTATTTAAATATAAAAAATATATAAATGAAAATAATGTACTTAATATAACATGCATATTTAATTAAAATTAAATGCTTTTGCTTAAATGAAATAAACAATTCCTTCCATTTAGAGGAAAAGTTTCAAGAAAGCAAATTTATTTGATTCAAACAAATTTTTCCCTCAGTGTATCGTCGAGGCACCTAGGGGTAGGAAGCGCGGGTGTGTTGGGGGTGCAACGGCGCAATTTTTCGTGACGCGCGAGGCAGGTCGAGAGCGGGTTGGCGCTTCGCGGGGCGTTCCGAGGAGGAGGGGGAGGGAGAGCGGGGGGAGAGACGCTCCGAGACTCACCCTCCGCGCGCTGTATAATCGATATATCGAATTGTTTTGATGGAGAAGAGAGATGCACCGTCCGGCCCGGCCGGCCGCGACGCCACGGGGTGGAACGGGGGGTGGGACGGGATGGGGTGCGACGTGCCCCGGTTCCAGAATATTCGAGGGTGCGCGGGTCGACCCAGTGCCGCTCTCCTCTCTGCTCCTGTCGCGATATCTACCCCGAGGAATAAATATAGTCAAGGTGACACTTTCGCGCGGATCAACCCTCGTGGCGCGGGTCCTCCGCCTCGAATCGCGCTCCCCGAGTCCATCGTTTCCTTCTCTTCTCGCTCGAAAAATTGTAATAGGAGTACTAGAGTTTATTTGGAATACGAATATACAGGGTGTCGGGGCAATCTCTTCCCCCGAAAAAGACCTCTTGCGGCTTATCTCGACAGCTTTTCGAAACGATATAATAATTTTTTTTTTTTTTTATCGAGTACTTTTCGAGTCGGGAGGCTTGAAATAATCTCTTAATTTTTACATAAACCATAAAATATCTAGCAAAATATTCTTTTTGCGATTATTTTATCTAAATACTTTTATCTAAATACTTTATGTACAAAAAAAATATGTAATTTGTAATTGACAATTACATTTTTTTTTTTTTTTTTTTCGAAACAATCATGTGTTTTTTTTACATCAATTGATTCCTTATTATTTTGTACATAAAAGTATTAAGATAATCGAAAAATGAATATTTTACTAGATATTTTATGGTTTATGTGAAAGTTAAGAAATTATTTCAAGCCTCTTACCTCGAAAAGTACTCGATGAAAATATACTTTATCATAGTGTTTTAAAAATCTCTTGAGCTGCAAGAGTTTTTTTTTTGGGAATAAATTGCTCTGACATCCTGTATATACATAGCAAAAAATAAACTAGCGTCAAGATTAGTTTATTTTGCTATGAATAGACTAGTGTCTCCTATCAAAATCAGTCAAGATTGATAAGAAAAACGTGATGTGAAAAAAATCTTGATAGTAAAAAGGGCACTGTGATAAAATGATGTAGTAAAACGAAGAGAAAGCAGAGAATATATTTGAAAGAAATAAATGAAACGAAAATATTAGGTTCTTTTCTTTTCTTTGAGTTTTCAATAGCACATCACATTCTTTCAAGAAAGAGAAAAATGTGATGTGCTATTGAATGCTTTTAAGTTATCTTTTTTTAATTTTCATCGGCTTCTTTTGACTTTTTGTAGAAATTTTTTTGAAATTCCTTCGAAACTTTCACCTTATATTATCTTTCATTATTTATGCAATAAAAGGAATAATTAATAATTAAACGTTATTAATGAAAAACGAAAAAGCTCTAATATACATTAAATATAAAAATTTTATATTGAATAAGATTTTATATATTAAGAATATATTTTATATTAAATATAACATATAATATATAAGATTTATAAGATAACATATAATTAAGAATATAACAGAATTTTATTTTCTATTAAATATAACACATAAGACTTTAATATATTAAATATAAAAATTCGAGTAGAAAGTGTGCTAATAAAAGCCAAGCGCAATAAATAGGCACAACTAAATTATGTAGAAATCTTCTCTTCTTATAAAGATTATATATCTTGACCTTTAGTTCTCATTTTTATCGACTTATTTGTCTTTGATAAATTTTAATTTATCAATAAATCTCCATCAATGGATATAAGCCTATAAGTTTCTATTAATAAATTTTAATTTACCATTAAATCTCTATTGATGGAGAATATAAGTTTCTATTTGAAGATTGTAAATTTCCAGAAGACCATTAACAAAAGACTGTAAATCTTCTGTCGGGTCTAACCGTTAAGATTTCAAAGACGAAAGTCGTTGACAATGAGAATTGAAATTCAAGCCATATGTTTTTGTTATTCTTTGAATTTGTTGAAAATGATCCAAAGAAAGAACTAAGAGACATTCATTGTAGTTAAAGATTTCTACTTGATTCAGTTACACTAATTTAAGTTGCGCTTTCTTAACTTGAATTTTTATGAAAAAATTAATTTGTTATTTAATTTAATATCGATATATCTATCAAATTTTCCGAGATAATTTAATTGCGAGAATTTTCATCAATTTAAACATTCGTTATATACTTTTTCTTTCATTCCGAGAAAAGTTGTTGAATTTTTTTTTTTAATTTATCTTTATCTCTCTGAAAAAATTCAGATTATTATCTTACATAAAACTTGAAGGAAAAACAGAAACATTTCGCATTCATATAATCACCGATCGTAAATCAATATATGTACTTATCATGTTTTACAATTGCAATATTAAAACTCATGATTCTTGGAGTTAAATGGAGGCAATATCGCGCATTACAAATTATAATGGGAACGAGGTCGAGAAGAATACGAAACTCGCTATGATTACTATCGTTAATTCTTTATCGACGTTTATTATCATTGTTTTATCTTTACACCGATTTTTATTGTCACTATTTCTAATCGTATAAGTGACGCTAATATCATATTCTAACATTTCTTTATCTTTGTATTACCAAGAAGGATTGTTGAAGATTTCCTGTTAAATTTTTTTAAAAATTGATAAATGAATACACTATCTTTGACAAGGGACGTAGGGTCTATTAGATCTCAGTCATCATAATTTTTTATGTAGACGCAAATGAAACTTTACTTACCTTATAATAAATAAAAAATAATATAATAAATAATAATAATAATAATAAAATAATATAATAATAAATAAATGATATAATAATAAAATAATATAATAATAATAATAAATAATATAATAATAAAATAATATAATAATAAATAATATAATAATAAATAAATAATAACATGTTCTGTATCCTATGAAATCCAACAAACCCCCTGTCCCTCATGTTACTCGTCGTGTAATTTTTTTTACGTCCCCTGTCGAAGATACATTCAAATAATAATAAACATTACTCGCACGTCTGAATCCTTTCAACCTTTGGTTTTTCCTCCATTCCTGGAATTTCTTCGTATCAATCCAATATACATACTACTATACAATTACGTTTGGTGTCCGTCTATCGTGTACATTCTTATTAAGACACTCGTAAGACAAGTTAAGATTTGCGGTACCGCTCTCGTTGTCTTTACCGAGAATCTTAGGGTCAACGTCTATCGCCGATAACCTTTGACGATCTATTTTTAAAACAATTTTTACGACGCTTCTTTCCGGCTTTCACTTGATCGCGAACAAATAAAAATTACAAATCGGAGCAAATATTGCAAATAAATATTCACCTACATCCAGGAGTTTAAAATTTGAAATAAATCGCTTGGAAAATTCGCGATATTAAAAAAAATAAAGAAAAAAAAGAACGATTAAAAAAAAACACTCTTTTACACTCTAATGATGCTAAATGTATAAATAGCACAAATGAAATAACATAGCTTAGATAGATTGCATAAATAAACTGATTGACAGATAATTAATTAATTTTATAAGTGAAAAAAAAACGTTTATAAATTAACATTTTAAATTTATCTCAAATGATTCTCGTTCGATCTATTTATTGAAAATTATAATAATATATATATATATATATATATATATATATATATATATATATAATCATAGAGATAAGTGGAATATCGCTTCTATTTTTCGCGGATCGGTGTAATTAATTCCAAACTGGAATAAACTATCGCGGATAAAGCAGATTTTTTTATCGTCCCTCGATTCGCGATAGCGTAATCAAGACGAACGCAATTATATCTCTGAATGAATGAATGAATTATCGCACGATAATATGTCGACAGCGATACTGACGTGGCTCTGACGTAATGGCAGGGATTCAGATTCACGTGTATCCACGATATTTCCACGAGTTGTCTTCAACATTCTAATAGTAAAGCAGAGATCCAAAAATAGCAACGGCAACGACAGCCAAGCAAATATCTTTTAATAACCTTCATTCTTTTTGATGACCTTCGTTTGATAGCCCATGCAATATTACTCCCGGATAATAAATAATTAATTATTGTAATTAGCGAAAATACAAAAGTAATTAAAATTAAAGAGAAACTAATTCATAGACTTGTTGAAGAGGAGCTTCCCTCTTCACTCTATTAAGTGTATGCGACTTTGCATAGTGTAACTCCAAGTATCGCGAACTCTGCTCCATCGCAACCACACAAGTCATTAGTGAAGGATGTTGGTTTATGATCCTGTAAAAATTGCGCTGTTAATTTACATACGTAAAATTTGGAATAGAAATTAAGCGAATTTTTAAATAAAATTGTCCAATCAAACAAGAGCTTTCGCCCTTAAAGAAAATCACCTCCCGAACCTTCTTTAATCCTAGAATAGTTTCTTTTCCTTTTGATTTCCTCTTCTTGACCGAAAAAAAAATTTTCCAAATTTATGCCTCAAATAAATATGGAATGACATTATTGCGTAGATTGTTAAAGGAATGCTGAAGATTAACAGAAGTCACGTACTTGAGAAAAATGGCTAATCGTGCAATTATTTAAAATCGTGCTGTTAATTTACGTACGTCAAATTTGGAATAAAAATTAAGCGAGTTTTTAAATAAAATTGTCCAGTCAAACAAGAGCTTTCGTCCTTAAAGAAAATCACCTCCCGAACCTTCTTTAATCCTAGAATAGTTTCTTTTCCTTTTGATTTCCTCTTCTTGACAGAAAATAAAATTTTCCAAATTTATGCCTCAAATATGGAATGACATTATTGCGTAGATTGTTAGAGGAATGCTGAAGATTAACAGAAGTCACATACTTGAGAAAAAATGTCTAATCGATTATTTATCTTATCCGCAGCGAGAGCAGCATGTTCGTATCCAAGCGCAGGCTCATCTTGAAGACCTGTGGTACCACGACGCCTCTGCAGTGTCTGGAGCCTCTCCTGGAGTTCGTCGAGGAGTACACAGGCTTCGACGATGTCGAGGTAAAGGATGCCCCTGAAAGCGAAGAATCGACGTAGATCTATCGGTTCTCTAAGCCACGAAATTATGAGGAGAGCTCAAAGAAAGGAGACGGATACCAGAGACACTTCGAAAAAGAATAGGATTTAATTTTTTCAATATTTCCGGGGACAAAAATTCTATCTATAACAGGCAAAAGCAAAGGGATTCATCCCTGAGGCCACGATGGTGTCTGTGAAAATTCGACACCAAACGCGCAGTAAAAGGGGATCAGCTCCTTCCTCTCCTCCTGTCAGGAGTGTGCTTAGCTATATAACTTGACCTAGTGCGCGCGGATAAGAAACGCGACATTATACGTGGTCCCTCCGCGAGACGCGTCTCTCTGCCGCCTCCTGGTTTATTGATCTCGCCTCTATCTCTCCTCGCGATATGCGCCTTTACTCGAAACGTGGTTTCCCCTCGCGCTATCTGTCGCTCGCACTGCGAATAAGCAGTCGGACGAGTAGAGATCTCTTTCTTCGTGGCTTCGTCGAGAATTTCGGGTTCCTCTCCCTCGGACGGCGATTTAAGGGGAGGCCTCCCTTCTAAAAAAAAAAAAAAAATTATCAATCTTCGGAAATTGTAGAATCGGAGAATGATCATTATAACGAGCAATATTTTGAATTCGTCCAGGAAAAAATTTCATTACATAGAAAAAAAAGAAGTGTCAAATCAAAACCTATATACTTAAACTAACGCGTTCATTGTTTCGTATATACGCAACAATTTCTAATCTTCTTCGAAGAATGTAATAATTTTAAATTTCAACAATATTATCATTTTATTTTAATATTGTAATTGTAACCTCAAGAATATATAATTATTTAATTCTACTTTAAGAAAATTATAATCTTTGATTTAAAAATGTTATTTTCTATCCAACATAGTTTCTTTTCCATTCAAGAAAATTAAATCTTAAGTCATAAGAATATATTTTTCTCGATTGAACTATATAAAATGGCTTCATTCGAGTTAGCAATTATTCAATCAATTATATTTTTCTTTAATTAATGCAGTATAATCTCATTTCAAGATTTCCATGTTAAAACTAAATATATTTTCAAAAGAAGAATGTCCCTCTTTCCGTATAGTCAAGTATAATGTATTTTTCAAGGAATAAGTAATTTTTTTTCATCTCGTTGCTTCTCGCTTTTGAATTTCGTTGACCACCTTCTTTCTTATTTTTTTATAAATATCATCGTTAATCGCATCCTTTCGCGTTTGTTGCAGAATGTTTTTTACTCCCGAAAGAATTACAAGAAGCCGGAGCTCCAGATATCTCCGCATCAGACGTTCGAGGAGGAAGTTGCTCTCTTGGATTCCCTCTTCCCTGGTAATCCTCGACTCGATTATATATGCGAGTTTTTAAATTTTCGTATATGTCATTTCGTTTGAATTCGAAATCGAAAACTTTGACAGATTTGAGACTCGAGAAATTTTAATTCTTGAATCTCATACTATAAAATAATATTCTCTTATTAATATTATTATAATAATAATATATAAATTATAATAATAATAATATATAAAAAATAATATATAATAATATTCTCTTATAGTAATATTTACTTAAAATAATATTCTCATTATTATTTTTTTTGTCAGGCATTTCCTTCAATTATTTCTAGAGAATCAGAGAAGAAAAAAAAGATAAAGATAAAAATAAAAATAAAAATGAGGATATACAAAGTTTTAAGTTCTCTCGAATTCTTGGACTCTCTTTTTATCTTATTTGACTATTGATAAGATGAGAATTTTTGGAAAAAATTTAAAAGCGTTCAATCATGTAGCTTCACCTCGTATTTTAGATGGTGAGGCTTATTGTATGGGCTCACCCGAGACGGACTGTTGGTATCTCTACACTCTTATCCGCGATAAGCCTCTGCAAGATCCGCCAGAGCCCGATCAGACCCTGGAGATACTCATGACCCAGCTGGATCCTGATGTAATGTCAATCTTTACTAGGGATGTTTGCTCGTCTGCTGACGAGGCGACAGTAAAGTCTGGGATCGATAAGCTCATTCCCAACATGATTATAGACGACTTCTTGTTCGAGCCATGCGGATACTCTATGAACGGCGTGTCTAAGAATGTAAGTCGAGCTTGAAAATAAATATAAATAAGGAAAAAAATGCCTCTTATAAAATATATATAAATAATGTTTTATATATAGCATCATTCCTTCTCTCTTGCTGTTCTAATTAAAGCTTCTTCCTTGCATGACATCACAAACGAAAAGTTTTATTTATTATGTATATTAAAATAATTAAATATTAAAAAATATTGAATATTAAAATATTATGTATATTAAAATAAATTAGTTTTTCCTTCATGCTATTATTTGCATTTGATGGTACAAATGTAAGATCTTTTTTCAATGATTTTTTCATCATTTTTTATACATTAATAATTAATCGAGATTTATTTTGACTCATGATTTATAAATAACTTTTTGAAAGAATCTCCTATAAATTTGCCTCATATTCAATATCAAATTGCAGAAAATTCATACAATCTAATGGTTCTAATGTCGCGATAAGGGAGCTTTAATTATCAATATTCATTAGGATACGCCAAAATAATACTAATCTTTTCGATTTCTCTTCAGGGCAGCTACATGACGATCCACATCACGCCGGAGCCCGAGTTCTCCTACGTGTCATTCGAGTGCAACGTCTCGGAGACGTCGTACGACGAGATAATTCGTCGCGTGCTGAATACCTTCAAGCCCGGGAAATTCGTCGTGACCATCTTCGCCAACAAGCAATCCGCGGCGGCCAATTGTCCGCGTGACCTCGAGGAGCGATCCGACTATCTAAACCGTTCTGGCGATTGGTTGCGCACAGGCGTGCAATATTGTCGCTTCCCGAATTACGATTTGACTTGCGCCTTCTTCTCGCGCTTCCCGAGCTGAGGGTTCAAGGACGCTTCATTCGTCCCGCAACCCGGGACCAATGAAGCGCGCGAAATCTCCGTTCCTCTTCGCCTCGCACCTTGCGATCGTCGTGACAGCGATGTGAGCGCGACGATCCCGAGGAGCGAAGGCGAAGAGTATTCCCCTCCCTCGCAGACATCCGCTTCTCCGGATCGCAACGTCTCCAGTACGATTCCGAGAGGTGGAAGTAGCGCAGATGCAGTTCGATCGGCATCGTTGCCGCAGCTGATGACAACGGCAACGACGCTGACGACGACGACGACGACGACCAAGACTTCGCGATCCAAGGTTTACCGTAAAACGTCCCTCAGGAACCCGTCTCTCAACTGCGAGATCATCGGTGGCAGCGTTTTCGAGAAGAAGGGCGTCGTGCGATACGCAAGCGCCGCTGCCCAGGAGAAGAAACAGAAGAGGAGGAGCCTCGCGGAGAGAGAGACGGACGCGAGGAGCGAGAACAAGTGGAATCTCGAGGACATCCATA
Source organism: Camponotus floridanus (assembly GCF_003227725.1). Lineage (NCBI taxonomy): Eukaryota > Metazoa > Arthropoda > Insecta > Hymenoptera > Formicidae > Camponotus > Camponotus floridanus. The sequence goes on from NW_020229492.1 coordinate 903,941, forward strand.
TCACGTGCAATCCGCTGTCGACCCCGTACCCCTATTCCACGCCAGCGGCGACGACCACGACGACGACTACCACCACCGTTCCCAGCAAAACGACGACGGAGAGCGACGAGGAGCCCAAGAGCCGCAGTTGCGGCAGCTTCCTACCGATATTCGCCCTGATCCCGCACTCGGTCATCAGTTTCCAGTATCTCAGCCCGAAGATGAAGTTCTCGTGGTGGCGGAACAAGATCTCGTGAAGGCACGCGTAGACGCCCACCGTCGTCGCCGCCGACGTTGTGCGTCGCGACATCACTCCGACTCGTTTTATCAAGAGACACGCCTCTCTTACCTCGTAGCGAGCTCTCTTTCTCTTTCTCTCTCTCTCTCTATCTTTCTTTGCTTGTATCTCTCTATCTCTATTTCTATATCACTTCGGGCCAATCTTCAGCGATTAAAGAAATCCCGAGGAAGTTATCATCTCGTAAATCCATCTATAGACATTCGCGCGCGCGCGCATTAGTTGTAACTTTCCGAAGGTCCTACTGTCGAAAAAGCAAAAAAAAAAAAATACATGCCACAGTAATAATGCATGATAAATAATGCATTTTTAAAATGGATGGCGTTTTTTTTGAGACGGCTTTCGGATGAGTTTTCGTTCACAAACTGTCACGAAGTTCGGCTTCGTGATGCTAAATGTTTAAAATGTGAATTGCATAGTGTATATTAAGATCTAAATTATTCAGTTTTGGGTTTTAAAATTTGCCTTTCCACAAGAGCGCTGTAACATTTGTAACAATATTCCAAATCTTTCGAATTTTTCTCCCGCGGAAGAAGAAAATATACCGACTTTGTGTGTTTATTATATTTTTGTATGAAACGTTTTTTTGTTGGCGTGTCGTTACAGATCCTCTAGTCGATCGAAGTTCCTCTCTTATACGACGCGCTTTTAAGATATCATACATTTTCTGCTTCTAAATTGAAATTTCACTTGATATTCATTTAAATACATATTGAAATATACGACTCAAGTATTGTATCAGCGCTCACACGTTTCTTTTTTTTTTCTACGAGAGATATACAAATATTCCAAGATTTTAGAATATCTATATAAGTGGCGCAAAAAAATTCAAGAATTTAAAGATCGTAGAACCTAAGAATCCACAGTTCCTAGAATCTAACACCTAACGATCCAAAGACCTTAGAATCTAAGATCCTAGAATGTAAGGATTCAAAGATCTTAAAGCTTAAGAAGAAAACACTTCGACACATCGTAGAGTGTAAGGATCCAGGCTATTTCGCAGAATGCGAGATTCTGAAAATTAAATCGAGCATTCGGAGATTCTAGAATGTAAGGATTTGAACGAAAGGAAATATAAAATTTAAGAATTTAACAATATCTCGAATATAATATAAATTGGATTCTTCTTCGGCAAAAGTGTAAAAGGCGAACATTGCTATTAATCTTTTAATTTTCGGGACATGTACTCGAGAGCGTGGAAAAAAAATGAGGAGTTTTCAAATGTGAGATTAAAGTCCATAGAGAGACAAGGAAATTTTTCAATATCTTGATTATCAATCCTCGAATTAAATTCTCTATTAAGACAAAGGAATCTATCGAGGTACCATTGAGAGGTCAGATTTTGTTGTCTACTTTGTTAAGATCATTAATATCGCGTTATAGAAAATTATACGCGAGAAGAGAGCGATGATCAGTCTTGTCAATCTTCCTTGGATCATACTTAGAAACAGTATTACATCGGCGTATCCATCGAAATTGTCGCGGAATATAAGATCGATTTAACATTATCAGTTATTGACGCGATAAAAATGGAAGATATCAGATTTTCTTTTTTTTTAGCACTTTTGTTCCTACTTTATGTTCAGTTAGTTAATATAGTGATTCCTTATTTATAAAATATATGAAAAGAGATGACAGGTTGCGCATACGCACGTACTTGTTTCGCTCCCTCGAGAATAATTTTTATGATAAACTAGCTCTCGCGATTGAGTTACTCCGACTGTTATAATTTACATCTGGATTAGCAATCTAATTCTTGCTGCGGTCCTTTGTTCGTCGAATCGATAAACTTGATTTCTTTTCTTTTTTCCTTTTTTCACACGAAATCGTACGCAAAAATATATTGCCGTTGCTGTGGAACCATCAAAATTATCGGTTCAAGCAACAATTCGGTTTCTTGTGTATGTTTTTTTCTGATTTTAATAAATCATTTTCATAAACGCATGCCATTGTCTTTTACTTTGTCAAATATTTTCTCTTCTCCTATCTTTAATATTAATATAAAAACTTATTACGTATCTTTTTAAGAAGAAGAGTCTCCTCTTGTTTTTTATCTTAATTAATCTTAATAAATAAATTTATGTGTAAAGTAATTATAAAATCATTATAATATTGTTTGAACAGATTTAAATAGATTTTTTTATTTACCTCGCTGACTTGATTATGACGTTAAAATCAAGAAGAAAATCAAGACTTGGATTATGACATTAAAATCAAGAAGAATGACTTGGATTATGACATTAAAATCAAGAAGAAAAAATCACATTTTTTGGTTTTAATATCATAATTCAATAAAGTCAATGAGAGACCAAAAATCTCAAGATTGATTTCACACTAATGTCAATTTTCGTTATACATTGTAATCTTCTTTATCATTTTTTGTTTTACTTTTTTCATTATATATTTTTTTTATATTTTTTAAAATTATGTTAATTTTATATTTTAATAATAATTTTCGTCTTTTATCTCATAAATTGTGATTAATCATTAAATTTATGTTTCAACAAGTTTTACTAAATATAGAAAATAAAAAAAAAAGATCAATCGATGTACGATAAGCGCGGTTAAAGAGAGTACAAATAATTAATCAATATAAAAAATTTAATTGATAGCAAAATGTTAACACGATAGAAAAAGAATATTATTATAACACACCGTGGAGTGCTTTCTGAAGCATTACTATTCGTTGCTACATAGATCACTGTTGCATGCTAAAGTAAATAAATTTGTGTAAAATATATCTATGAAATAAAGATTATATTTAGTCAATGAAAGTATTATATAAATTTATTAGCCCCCGTCGTGCTTTGATATGAGAAAAAAAAAGAAAAAGAAATTAAAAAAGGGTGTTTTATATAAATTAATTTGCTTTATATTTGTTATTTTTGTTATTCTTTTTCTCTCGATATCCCTAAAATTGTAAGTACCACAAGCAAATTGTAGAAATATACTTGTTAGGAGGAAGAGGAAATATTTTTTTATCACTAAAAAGCCATCGTGGCATTCAATTTGGTGTGCTCGGGTTGATTGAAACGCACACGGGCTCCACCGAATACGGCGTTGAATCTGGATCGAAAGCCATGGGTATTTCGCTGCGTCATTTCCACGCACTCCTTTGTTATCACAGACTCGTGACCCTCGAAATCACTTCGGATCCTTTCCAGAGCTGCAATATGAAAAGAGAACTTAGCTTTCCATTTCAAAATGTTTTCAAGATTCATCAAGATGAAAGAAAAAGGCGTGTATGAGTCAAATTACAGAGAGCATGCATTATTTTAAAATAAAATAAACTTCATCTCTTCATAGAAAAGTGTCCTGATAATAAATTAATCGATATCAAACAATTTTTAATTATAATTAATTAATTTCAAATATAATTTTTTATTTTTTTGTCTTAAATATATTTTTTCCCTGATTTTTTTCATATTTAACTTACACTTGAAAAAAATTAGATATTTAAATATTTAATTAAATTAGATATTTATTAAAATTTAGATATTTATTCTTTCTATACATGTACCTTCCCTTTTCTTTCCTCTTGATTAATTAAATCTCATACCGAGTCTTTGTATAATTATTTGCAATCCTTGTAACAGAAATTGTGCTACCTTTTTGCAGATCCATCTCGTCCATTTCTGTGTTGCTGATCTTTGAAAGCTCGTTGCGGAAATTCTTGGTGATTCTCTTGCGAATGTAATCTGCCTCGATCTCCTGCTTCGTTCTGGGCACGCGGAAACGAATGCAACAGCACAATCCGACGATGATGCTCAGTAGAATGGAGAGAATAATCCCGACGAGCTGCCAGACGCGAAATCCTAAAAAGTCGTTCTCCAGCCATTGTTCCACCCCATTTTCGACGCAGTCCCCCATCTTGGTAGAAATTTCGTTGGATGAACAGGGAGATACGGACGAGGTGCCCGAGAAGGGTAAAGTATTCGGTAACGTTGTCTCTTCCATTGCGCTTAAATCCGAGTTTCGAAGATTCCAAGTGAAATTTCGACCAAGTTCGGATCTAAGTATTCCTTCTAATATATCAGTATCGAAAAGTATACGACTTAGAAATTCGTAATCTGTAATTTTTATTTAATTACATGAAAAACATTAATTATTTTGTCGAGTGGATTGTCGAGCACGTGTCGACGCATATTCACTCTCAACAAGACAACCTCTGACTGAAGGAGAAATTCTCATGGCAGTGTCAGAAGGCTGAAGGTGTGGTTGCTTAATTAAATGACATGTTCCGACACTCCCTATTTTACGCCATTTACTGATTATAGATCAATACTTAGATGTGGAAGAACATTGTAGATTGTTAATGTCGTTTTATTATCTTTCACAATAATTCGAATGTATAGTCATAAGGTAGACGGTAAAAGTAGTATCGAAAAAAAGAAAATTAACAATATTTTTGTTTGCCCGACAACCGAGCTAAAACGCGCGAAATGTGAAAAGTAAGATTGTTAATTGTCATTTTTCTCTTACTAATTTTCTTAGTTTATAGTTTAAATCCTGACGAGTTAAATAATGTTGCCAAAAATTTCACGATAAATAAAGCACAAATTCAACAGATTGAAAATTTAAAACACATTATTTTACGTTTTTTTTTTTTTTTTTTTTTTTTCTTAAGGATACCTCATGATTTCATTTTTAAGAATCTCACTGTAACACTAATCTGTGCATTCATTGTATTCGTTGACAAAGAGCCAAATGCAGTTGAGAATGTAACATATAATAAATTGTTTCATGTAACAACCAGCTTAATATATAATGGAATCCAAATTTCTTCAAGTTTCAGCGGTATTGTATTCCAATCCTAGATCACACTGTAAAAATCGACAAAACGTTTTGCATAACGAGCAATATTCGTAATAGCATTAACTGTCATTAATCCACAGTACACAGATGTAACAATAGCGTCTTTGAATATTCTTTCTGGATAATTGAGGCGTCGTCGGCTTAACTAAGCCGACGTCAAACTGTGATTCTTCTTCCCTTCCATTTATTCACTTAACGCGACGCTACGTCTTTCCTAAATATAGGGCACTGTTCGTGATACAGAATAAAACTCAAAGGTCCGAAGCACTTTACTCGCCGATATCGCGCGAATCAAGGAATGCCTTCGCGGGAAATCTTGTTTGCAGGACCTTTCCGACCGCACTCTAACCACGCACTCTAATCTTTTGCTCTTTCCCCTTAAGAAGTATTAGCACTTTCGCTCCTCCGGAACACTCATTCTTTCCTGATAAATGTTCGTCCTCTGTAAAAAATGATAAGTTTATATAAATAAATTGCGAAGGATTTCTTTTATAATTTAAAGATGATTATAAACCAAGGAACAAATGTTTAATGTAATACATGTATCTTTAATTAGGAATGTTATGGATTTATTAAATATTTTAGAATATTTTTATGTAATATAAAAGATACTAAATCACTTATATATGTAATAATGTAATTAAATAATCCATGTTATAATCACATAACTGTGACTTTTATGTATTTTTACTTTTATTTTATAACATTGAATATTTAGTTACTCACGTGATAGTCTTCTTTTCAGTGTTCTTAGATTGAGCTCTCGCTCTGTTCAGCACCTTAAGGAAATCCGTCGTCTTAGTACGCATTCTTGAATGAATATAAACCTTACTGCACTTAATATGATAGTGCAAGTAATTCCTAAACATATGTATCAGATCAATGGTATTGTCGCGTGCTTCTCGATTAGTGTGACGTGGAAATAGCACTGCAAGATAAAATTTTATAAAAAATTTTACAAAAACCATACACATCAATCCTGAAATATCAGCATAGCAGAAAATTAGCAAAAAAAAGAACTTAAGGATCTAATAATTATTTAAAATAGAAACTATAAAGCTTCATATATGAAAATAATCTTTAAATTCTTAAAATTCTTGACATTTAAATTTATAAGTTTTAAATTTTAACAGTAGATTCTGTATGTCACTTATTTTTGTTTATAAATAAGAGAGAATTACATGCATTAGGATGAAATTGACAACTCGATAAATTGATTAAATATAAATAATATTAAGTGACTCAATAAAATGATTAAAAAATATAAATCAATCTTTGTTACCAAACGTGATATAGCCAATGCAATCCCCAACTGCTGCTTCAGAATCTTGTAATTCCAACGGCGGCTCGCGATGATTGAATAAAACTTGTGGAGCGGTATGACTTGCCCGTCTGCCCTCTTTCAATTCTTGAAGAAACAGTTTGCCAATGACCATGTCATCCTCATCCTTAAATATTGTGCTAAATACCACTGTCACTCTATCGCTTTTGGCTTCTACATACCTTGATTAGAATTAACAAGACAGTTAATAATGATGGTAACAATAAGAATCCTATAAATTCTTTAAAAAATCTTCTTTCTTACATTGTTTCCTCATCTCGATAGTGGATGACAGCCCTCTTCTGTAGTGGCCTACCCGGAGAATCGCAATATTCCTCCTGAAAATCAAAGTACTTCTCAAAGACACTGGCAAAGCAATGTCTCTTCAACAGGGCAACTTTCCTCACTAGTGCCTCCCAATCTTCTGGTAACTTTTCTAAATCTATGAACACCGATACATTGTAACCTGTAGAAACAATAGATGAATTCAATTATTTCATCCAACTCTCTTATTCCTAAGTGTAAAAGTTTGCACGAAACAGATATCTACCGCTCTCTGGCGCAATGAGATGGGATCCATACTCTCGTTTGAGCAACTCATCCGCGCCATACTCTTGCAACTGTTTATAAAATTTGAGCAGAATACTTATCTGTGGAAAAAAAGAGTCCGTAAAATTAAAAAATCCAATCGAATCCATAAAATAAATTCATAAATTAATAAAAATACTACAAGAAATGCTCGCAGAGAGCACTTGCTTACTCTAAGCTTCGATTTGTCTCCGCTGAGGTTTGAAATGTGAAACAAGACTCCGTCAAAGTCCGCTATGACAACATCCGTCGACTCTGGCTTGTGTCTGCAAACAAAACGCATAGTGTCACAAGAAGCTAATCGTAAGACCATTGACTAGGTGAAACCTCGACATCTCTAACGGGTGAAAATTACAATTAATTAAAGCTGAAAAAAGTTACATCCTGGGATGGGACTTGGAAGGAGAGAAGTGGGACAAGGCGTGATCCGACGTGATTAAAAAGTAATGCCACTAGAAGGGGCGGCGGTCTAGGTCCGACAAATTGCTCAGACACAAGGGGAGACGAATAACGGCGGAAGACACCGCCCTGGCGCCACATTTTCCAGAAGGAGGTTATACGAGGAGATAAGACGGATCCCTAAAGGATCTCCCCCAGGAGGGGAAAAGGAAGGGAATCGCGCTCGCACGCGAGGTCCTCACCCCGACAAGACGTGCTTGATTTTGTTCGTCAACGTTTCCTCGAGTATCCTGTTGTGTATCTCTAGCAGGATCATGATTGCTACGCCTGGCAGGAAGAGCCGCGTCCGATGCGTTGCGATAACGATAATCCGGAGCACCGTGGACAGATCGCGACAGATTTGTCATCCGCATTGACTGACTAATGCCCGCCCGATCGCTCACGCTCCGTCCTTAAAGAAGGGACCGACTGTCACTCGGCCGCCGTCGATAAGTCAGATTCCTATTTCGCGGAGAAATTCGATCGACTCTTTCATATTTATTTAATAATTTTATTTATTATATTATACAGGGTGTTTCAGACCATTTGTACCGCCAATTTAAAATTTAGAGAAGTGGTTATTTCAAAAAAGTAAAAACATTTTCTTTATAAATCGGCTGCGCTCTTTATAAATCGGCTGCGCTCTATCGAATGGTGATATTTTCAACTTCTGATTCCGGCCGGAAATAGGCGATTCAGACCGGAAGTGCATTTTTTTAAATGGAATCCCCTATTTCTCATTGCATATTCTTGTAGCTTACCTTGAGAGCTTTCCAAAATATTATAATAAATTATTTTTCCATGAAGTACTTTTCGAGTTATGAGACTTGAAATCATTTCTTAATTTTACATAAATCATAAAATATCTTGTAAAATATTCATTTTTCGATTATCTTACCTTAATACTTTTATGTAAAAATAATGAGAAAAATCAATTGATGTAAAGAAAACATACAGTTATTTTTAAGAAAAAATATGGAATTGTTAATTGCAAATTGGTGTAAAGAAAACACATAGTTGTTTCTAAGAAAAAATATGTAATTTTAATTCGATAGAGTACATCCGATTTATAAAGAAAATGTTTTTACTTTTTTGAAATAACCATTTCTCTAGTTTTTAAATGGGTGATACGGATGATCTGAAACACCCTGTATTTATTTAAAATTAATTTAAAATCTTTATATTTTTTATATTTTTTAATTGAAATCTTTGTATCTTTATATTAAATTAATTTAAAATCTTTATATTTCTTATATTAATTAAAATCTTTATATCTTTATGTTAATTTAATTAAAAATTTTATATTTATATAATTATTAGTTGTAATTTCCCAATCAATAATATAATTGTTACATGTTATGCAACAGTTATATAATTGTTATTTAACTACATAACAGTTATATAACTGTTATTTGGTGTTTGCTGGGATATTTTTATTATAGAAAATAAATTTTTATTATAGAAAATAAATTCCCAATAACTGATAATATATATAATAATATATTTCGACATGTTTTTTCGATATTTATTCACTCGCAAAATTAAGGAAATATGCTGTTGAAATGAGCGCGAGAGTTAATTATTGACTCGTCACTTCCGGTTCACCGCGCGGTGATCCGATTCCTTACATACTCGTGATTTAAATATGGCACTTCCGACTGTGGCACTGTACTGTTCTAAGCCACGAGTGAGTATAGGTTTGTGCGTGGAAACAATTTTATCAAACGCGTTATAATATTTAATATAAAATTGATAATATTATAGAATCGCGAAAAGATGGCTTTAACGATGACTCAAGTAATACAAAGCGAAAAAATATATCTCAAACTGCGAAATGCCATATTCAAGGTAAGAGAGAGAAAGAGAGAGAGGGAAAATACACAATCGAGTCTTATTGTTTACAATGTTTTATGAACAACTTTTCTCCTCAATCAGAATAATTTTTTATTACCAAAACTCGCGAATTCGATTTTGACAAATATTTAGAATGTCCAAAAATGAAGAGAAAATTAAAAATAAAATATATTAATCAAAGAATATAACGTGTATGGGAATTTCGGAACTCTAATACTCGCGATAATTGAAATAATATAAGGAGAAAATATACCTTGAAATACGCACCTTAAAACGCAAAGTAGAAGGGAGGGGGTAACGAGCCATCGTACAACGTTTTATAAACAAAGCGCGATCTCCCCCTCTTCCTTCTCGCGCGCGTGTCCTTCACATTCCTCAAAATAAATTTTCTCGCCTACAGTTAGTATCGTTTCGACGGTCGCGAGGATTAGACTCTTATAAGCAAGTGTCGTCTATCATATGTTATTCAAAGTGTCAAATTTAATACGCGTAGCGCAAGGAATCTCGTGAAATAATAATACTGTCTTGATTATTGTGACAGAATTGTGATTGAATTTTCGTGATTTTCACTGGCATCGAAATAATTTCTAAAAATATCGACGACGTCAAATATCAATCATCATCCGAATATAACTTTGTTTTGGTAAGTAAAAATTATTTAACATTTTAGATAATATTTGATATTCTTCCTTAATTTATCAGATTTATATTCGATAAAACTTTCGATTGATGGAAATATTTTCTTTATTATAAATTTGCTTTAAATATTTTCTTTATTATAAATTTGCTTTAAATTAAATTAAATACTTCTCTCGATTTGATTCAAAATGTCAAGTTTAGTAGAAATTTGGCGCTTCAAATAACTGACTCGCATGTCAAAGTTGGCACCAATGAGCGAGAGCCATATTTAATTCGTGACACAAGGAATCTCGGAATCGAATCGCGGTATTTTGACGTGACCGGAAGTGACGAAGATTTAATCGTTTCCTCGTTCTTTGTTAACGTAATTAAGCGCGGTTATTTGTGCTCAGGAAGCTTGTGCTGAAGATATATCCTGGACAGATTGTAAGTAATATATATCGAAGAAAAAACGAATCGATTAATCGGAAAGAATTGTAATCAACTTTGCAATCATAATTTATATCGTCGCACAATATTATTTTTTATTATATATCATAAGAATCGCGTCCGAGTTGATTTAAGGTTAACTGCGTAAGAATAAATAAAAAATATGTAGTTTGTTTTTAAGAGTAAACGTATAACATCTATTTATATTGATTTTCGTTATCATGTAAATACTTAAATATATCGATGATGCGATAATATTATGTCATCTTAGAACATATACATATTTTACATTAAATATTGGGAAAGAAAGCACATAAGAGACGATTAATTTAATAAAAATATTAATACTAATAGAAAATTAAATATTAAACATTAAATTAAATATTAATAATAAATTAATATTAATAATAATTTAATAATTTAAAATAAAATTAATAAATTAATATTAATAATAAATAATTAAATATCTAATATTAAATAAAATAAAATATTAAATTATAATATTAAATATTATACATTTAAAAATTTAGATTTATATATTTATTTTTTTTTACTCAAAGTATACAAAAATTTAATTGTAAATATGATTTTTCCTTTTTTAAAGAATATGTAGCAAAATTCTCTAATTTAATATGACATTAATAACGTTTTAATTTAATGTCCAGGAACTAGAAGTGGTTCAACGCGACAGAAATGCAACTGCAATCTACTGGCAATACAACAGCAGTACTACAGTTGTGTCGGTAAGTAAATTTACTGTTTATATTTGTTTGGTAAATATTATTGCTTACTTTAGTAAATTATTGCTTCTTCATTACTCATCGCGAGCAGTTCGATGAACTTATTGCTCCTATGAAAATTGTTGTAAAAGTAGAAAAAAATATAGAATGTCAGGAAAAAAATACAGAATATGATTACAAAAAAATATATTTGTGATGGAAAAATATATATATATTTTTTTTCGTTATTCCATACGTGTAAATTTATAATATTATAGGGTGTGTTTGGCCAATTAAACATTGAGTTACACGGATAATCGCGGACTAAACTGAATATTCATATAATCGCAACTATATTGCTCAACAGTTCTTTTATGTAGAGCTGTTTCTTTTTTTTTCTCGATTTATTTGCGGAAAAATCAAAAGAAATTATAGATACTTTCACTCGATGACTTTCTATCTAACAAAGATTTTCTATCTAACAAACATAAGTCGAGGATTGTGTCTTTACACTCATCCAGCCGTATTAATTATCTGTCAAATTTAATAAGTCATTTTAGCTCTTTGCGGTCGGCAAATAAAAATATTATAATGTTAAAAAATATTATGCTTTTTAGCATAAAAATTGCATTTGTTTGCAATAAATCTGCGCTTACAAACACTTGTTGCAGACGCGATAATAATTAATTATATCGTGGACAAAGATTTAATATGTTTAATAATGGGGAGCGCTATTATCGGGAGATTAACGTATCGGGTAATCGCAATTTATAATCTGTGAAATTAGCATCAAAAACGTATTGGCAGTGCGTTTATTCTTTTACAATAAAGCGGATAAGTTTTTTTTTTCGAATATTCAGCTATGAATTCTCGGAATTTCTTTTATAAGAATTAATTAAATTTTAGACTTTTAATAATAATCAATCTTTTATATCACATCTCATATCTAAAAATAAAGGAATTTGTACAGAAAGGATTACAAATATATACTTGAATGTTGAAGATTTATTTAGTTTAATTTATAAATCTCTAGAACTAGTATAACATAAATTTATTTATATAATATTGATATTAATATTTTATTACATATAAAATTTTATTAATTCCGAAATATCCGATGAAAAAATTGAACTTAATGACTTAATTTATTCTAAATTTATTTAAGCACAGCATTTTTTTCGATTTTTCGAACAAATTATGAGAGGCATTTAAAAGTGAATGCAAAATAATTAAAGATAGCAAAAAAATCGATTTAATAAGATAACTTTATAAATTATGCATTGATGTGAATCTCTCAAGTATGCTATGAACAAAATCTTTATTTCAAGAATCGAAGTGGACTAACTAATTTCTTAAAATTAATTATTGCATTGTATTATATAATTAATTCATCAAACTTTTTTAAATTTAAATACATAAATACAACACCGATGAGAAGACGCTATCCTTTATATTGTTTCTAAAAATTCCAATATTTCCGTGGCCGTTTTAATAGAGAGAAAAGCATCAATTTTTTTTATCGCAAAAAGTTTCAAATTGTCTATAAATGTCTCATCTTCTAACCACTCAGGTGCCATCTCAGATATCAATTCATTCACTAGGCCATTCGATAAAATGGCCTCGTAATTGTAAAATATCTGAAGGTCTGTTATACGAAACTGCGAATAATGAGAAAAATTAATTGAAAATAAGAAAAAAGCAAGTAAACGAAAGCATTAGTATCTATTAGCATTTGTAATTGTTGAATAAATTATTCATCAATAGTTTCTCGAATCATATCGCGTACAAAACGTCCAAGAGTTTGAATTTTATAGAATTATACTTACATCTAGCTTTTTCAGAGAAAGCTTCAATTCCATATTTTTCACTTTGAGATGTTTTTCGCTTACTGTGAAAGTAATTTCCGTTTCCAAAGTGAAATTCTGCGCAGACAGGCTGAAAATAGAATACATAAAATACATTTTTAGCTTCAAATTTTCATGGCCTTTATGTTTATTTTTGAATCAGAGAATTGATAGAAAGACTTATTAAAATACTAAATGTAAAAAATCGTTATATAAAAAAAGGAATAAATAAGATAAATAAAAAATGTATCTGTGAAAGAACGTATACTTAAATTGAATTTGCCGAAATTATGCATTCGATTCTCGAAAGAAAAAAAAAGAACAAATATTCACTTTATATCACTATCTCCGTAAAATGAATAAGCGTCGATATAGCCTGTTGTCTTGTAATTAGTGCTCCCGATTATCAACGGCCAAGTAAGATTTATATTGAACTTCAGGTCAGTTGGAATCAATTGGATATCTCCGTCCAAGACTTTGAACTCTGATAAACCAGACACGTTGACATTCGTCAAAAGCACATTCAAGCTGAAAAAGTATCGGAGAAACATAAAATATTGTAGATTACTATAATCAAAATTTGCTATTGTTTCAACGCGATCTTATTGAGATATTAAATTACTTTATGATAATTAGCAAAAAATATAGCGTAAAGAAAATACTCTTATTAGCAGCAAGATAAATGAGAATCGAAAATTCTAAGATTCTAATCTATGATAAACAGGAAAATTGATGACGATCTACGATTAGATCATTATAATGTATGTAAATATGATTTTATTTTTATTTATTTATTTGAGCCAAATTCCTAATTATTAATAAATATGATTTTATTTTTTTTACACCGAATGTATAAATATCATTTAATTGAAAAAATTAAATCAGCACGCACTTTATTTCTTTTTGTTCTATTTTGAACTGTGTTCGCTCCACGATAAATGGATCGACAACCGGAATTCCAAGTTGCTCGTTTCCAGTCTTTAATACATTCTTAACTTGTTCAACTAACTTCTCCAATGTAACATGTTTTGTAAATATATCTGTAAACACAAAAATAATAATTTTGTAGTTAAAAAAATATAATTTCCAAAAATATTTACGAAAAATGTTCTAGAAAAATATAATAAATTTCTTCAAAATTATCCAAAAATATTTTACACGAAATTACGCGAAAAATAAACTGAAAAATCTGTAGAATCGGTAATTGATATTAAAGAATAAATTAAAAATATTTATAAATATTTATAAAATATTTATAAATATTTATAAAATATTTATAAATAGAACTATTCAAAATTACTCTGTATGTATTTATTTAAAAAATTTATTAAAATTATTCAAAATTACTGAATGTCTTGTGAAGAAAATAAGTCAAAAAAAGATAACTAAAAATAAAATAATGAAGTCAAATAAAACCAAAGTCAACTTAAAGATATAAATTAAAGATAATAATGCAAAAAAAAATAAATGTAAAAGAATATGACGTATCTTTGGAAAGATACTATTCAATATATTTTTCGGGAAGAAAGATTTACTGGAACACAAAAGAGGAGTGAGAAAAGAAATATTGATATTCACTTACGATATCCATTCGTTTCAATTGCTTGAGCAAGACAACAGATCAGAATAAGCCCAAACGCTATGTACTTCATTTCTCTGCACAAATAGTAAAAGTAGAACACGCAAAATAGAAAATAGTCTCTTTCCCTCGAGATATTGCATTCTTAAAGTTAATGAATTTTCCGAGGACATCAAGATTAGGAATTTCCGAGTTTAATTAGAATTAAGAAAAATTTAATATTCGCAAGTGAGACGTAAATGCTTGAGAGAAAAATGAATAAATTTACTGTAAATTTATTGTGTCGCGTATATCGATGCATATTCGAGATATTTAATAATATCTATGGTACTTATGCTCGCGAACATTAAAATGATTTATGTATTATAATAATTATAATACGTACAAATCCTTGTTGAGCGTTGATGATACAAATCGGGCTGTGTGTTAATTAAGGAAATGATGCGAACGAAACTACGACTCGAAAAGAATGTGGACATATTTATAGGAATTGGTTTATATATCATTTCGATATCGGAATCCACCTAATATTAAGATCTCTTATCTATCACATACATTCGATTTTATCCTTCAATTCGACAAAGGGATCTGATCCCGGAAAATTAGATGGAGACACGCGCGGACGATTTATCCTTTCTCATTTTCGTGTAAAAAATTGTGACGGACTGATTGCGATTTTGAAACTGACTTGACAAAAGTCTCCTGATGACTTGATCACGATTTTACAGAGATTAATTGAGTGTAATAATATAATTTCAAGGAATTTTGTTTCGAAATTGTTTTGAAATCATTTTGTTTATTTGATGTTGTTTAGTGTCATCGCGAGTCCCGCATCTTATCGCAACAATCAGATTAGATTATAGGAGGACCTTGCATAACGCAATTAATTGGAGTAATGTAGAAATGTTGTAAGGTATAATAATTTAAGAATTTAATGTAGTCATAAATCGCGTATAATATATCCAGTAAAAAATATCTTATATCTTTGTTATATTATCATTGATTATTTTTTTATCTAGTAATGTTTTTAATAATTTTTGTATTTATCTAAGAGGGACAGAGAGAAAAAGAGAGATTTTTTAATATTTGACGCACTTGCATAGATTTAAAAAAAATCGGATTTTCGAGTCTTCGTAAAAAATTCAGAATTTTGATAATAAAAAATGACTCTTATCGAAAAAAAAAAAAATGGTGAAAGAGAAATCATTAGTTTATATATCGAGATTCATAAACGATTAATAAATTAGTAAAAAGATTAGTAAATTTAATTAATTTAATTTAATTTCATTAATAATTTAATTTAATTATATTTAATTAATAAATTAAAGATTAGTAAATTTATTTAGATTGACAATTTACTAATCGTCTTTTTATAATTATCTTTTTCTCTCTCTTTATTTCTTAATAAATAAAAATAAATAAATAAAAATAATAAAAAAAAATAAATAAAAATATATTCATAGATTTTATTTACAACATTATTTGTTTGCATAAAATAAACTAGATCAATCAATAATTTATAAGCTTTTTTAACTTTAATTTTAATAATTGAAATAATATAAAACTTTCATGGTAATAAAGTGAGAAAATATCTTGAAATACGTAAAACATCGTATATGCAACGTAAGAGACAGAGGATACACAAACGAGCCCTACTGTTTACAATATATTATAGACAAAGCGCGACCTCGCTCGCTAACCCCACTCTTCCTCTTCCCTTTACCGTATGATCTACATATTCTTCAAAATATTGTCTCGCTTGCAATTAGTATCATCTCGACTGTCGCGAGGATCTTATATGCAAACGCAGTTTATCATGTTATCAAGATTTTCAAAATTAATGCACGTAGAATGTACCTCAAAACTATCTAAAACTCATTCTTTAATATACGGTGAGTAAGAAAATATGTGCACATTCGTGTTTTCCTAGAATAATATTGTAAAAAATACGAAAATAAGAAAAATAAGAAAAATAAGAAAAAAATAGAATAATTTTGTAAAAAATAAGAAAAAATAGAATAATTTTGTAAAAAATAAAAAGAATTAAAATAATTTTGTGTAAAATTAGTGTACTATAGGTAATAAAAGTGTATATATAATATATACTTTTTTTCCACACTTTTTTTTATATATACATTACAAGACATGTTTTTTTTAAATTTCTAATAATATATCGTATGGCAAAGAGTGGAAAAAAAATTACAATAAAAGACAAAAATCTCTCACTAGGTTTTTTATTAACGATTACATTAATAATTATATTAACTTTATTAACAATTTTAATAATTATTCTCTTGTTTAAAAAAATATATAAATTTTCAAAATAAATATACATTTTTATTTCTTATTAAGGTATATACTATTTATACACATTATCATACATTTCACTGCCTAATCGATCAAGTAACGCGACTGTATAAATGATTGATCGAATGACGATTGGATCGATATACACATGACGAAAAGACTAAAGACCTAATAGTGCCATTAGCTCCGCTAATGTCTTAGTAGATAGAAACTCATTGCCTTTGTCCACGACGATAGGAATAATTGTGCTCACAATTGTGTCATGATAATTTTCGATCAACTCAGGCACCATGTCGGAGAGCAGGCTGCTTATAAGTTCGGACAGATCGTTATCATCGAAAAGTCCTGTCGCGTGAAACTGCAAATGAGAAAAGGGATTAATCTTCTTTAAAAAAATTAAAAGCAGCAAAAGTGAATAATAACAAAAAATTAATTTGAATCGAGAAAAATAATGGTTGAGAAATAGAAGAATTATTTAAAAATTATATAAATGACTTGAGTCGATTTTTCTATTGAATCGTTGCATACGAAACTTCATATTTTGATAGTTTTTACTCTGTGATGGAACATACACACACACATAGATATGTTTCAGACTTTGTGAAGTATTTGCAAATTGTCAATTACAATAAATTTCTCAAAGATGTTGATTCATGTTGATTCAATTGTATGATTTGAATCGTGTTGATCTCTCTCAATTCTTTTTGAAAAATCACGAAAAATTGCTTCTTTTCCTTTCCTATTTTATTTTTTATAGCATATATTATCTATTCTACTGCACTGCTTGTTTAGCATATAAAAATATAAATAATTAATTGCAATTTAAAAAGTGCTATTTTTTAAAAACCTGGTAATAATTATCTTTAATTATGAGGCTCCCTTTTTCTCGGGAATTTTTTGTAAATGTATTTGTGTAAATGAGATCAATATTTTTGAAAATATATTTTGCGAGGTGGTAATGAATCATGGTGACTGAATTTAAAAATAACTTTTTTCGTGACTTTTCAATAACAAATTCATGTAACATTATTCCATGATATTAAAATTGTAAAAAAATTTGTAATATACTCTTTATAGGATGATATCAATGCAAAAGAGAAGAAAATGAATATTTGCAGTATAGAAAAATTTAATATCTGGAATATGAAGTTGAAAAAATATTTTTGTGATTTTTATTCCTTTTTTCCATCCTTAACTTATATGTATATTTCCTCGAAACGAGAGAGTACAATATTTTTTTCATTTATACAAAATATGAAAAACATTGAAATTTGAAGATTTGTTTTTAATTGTGTATATTTTTTGTTTTTTTTCTTAATAATTATTAAAAAATTACTAACGCACGCGCGAAATCGATATTTCATGTGCAACGATTTAATATTTGCTCCATTTCCGAGTTTTGAGGATTAAAATCAAGAAAAGAGAAGGAAAAGAATTGA
Source organism: Camponotus floridanus (assembly GCF_003227725.1). Classification (NCBI taxonomy): domain Eukaryota; kingdom Metazoa; phylum Arthropoda; class Insecta; order Hymenoptera; family Formicidae; genus Camponotus; species Camponotus floridanus. The sequence continues at coordinate 922,190 of NW_020229492.1, forward strand.
CAGTTACTTACATCAAGCGCTCTCAAGAAAATGTTCAATTTCATGTCCTTTATTTTAAGATATTTGCCGTTCATTGTGAAACTAATTTCCGTGTCGAGAGAAAAGCCTTGTGGAGATATTCTGGAAATTGAATATATACATATATCCCTTAATCTCTCATGACCTGAATTTTTAAATCAATATTGATAAGACGTCTACTTATAATTAGGAAAATGGAAATTTAATTATTTTAAAAAATACAATATTTAACTATGAAATATTATTTATTTTAAGGTTTAGAAATATTTCTACCTTGACCAGTTCGTTCAATTTTGTTTCCTCCTTTTATGCGTGCAAAGAAAACGTGTTTAAATATAAATTTATCGTTTGTATTTTGATATGAAAATATAGATATTAATATTAAATGACATTGAGAGGTAGATTGTCTTAAATAGAAATGGATAATTTGCATTCCACAATTGGATTTCGCGTTTCCTAAAACCGATTTGACCACCGTAGGAAGAAAAAAAACGATGCGATTGCGTGTTTCACGTGAAGCATGTATAAATTCAGTTACGATTTAATAACGCGCTTTGTCGCAGTTGACATTATTTGATAACATCAGGAAAGCACTCAATGAAAAACAGCTGATTCATTATCAAACGTATTAGTTCTCGTTTTTTTTTTTGCTTCACGCGGATATGTTTCATGCATTGTATTTAAATATAAATGAAACAAAATGGAAGACATAAGGGTTCTCCACGAACGAGAAAGAATCAGCAATAATAGTAATAATGTCATATGGTAATAAATATTTGTGGAATAATAAATATGATTTTATGATTATAATAATATTATATATTAGTTATTATTCTAATAAAATATTATAGTTGCGAGATATAAATATGCATATATGATTAAAATTACTGCGATTAAAATTACTATAATTAATTAATAAATTACTATTAAAACTGGCATAATTTTGTTAAAATTCAGATTTAGTTTAAATAATCTTCCTATGTTTTTTATATACATGTTAATGTACATATTAATGAATACATAAACTTATAGGAGGGTGAAATCTTTTTCGTATGTGTTTAAATCGAAAACTAGATTTTTTTTTATTGCGTTGAAATGACATCGATTTCAAAGAAATATCCGTCGATACTCACTTCATCTCGCCATTGCCATAAATTTCAAAGTTCTCGACTTTACCCTTCATGGCGTAATTTGTACTTGCGGCTATCAATGGCCAAGAAACGTTTACAATGAGTTTCAGACCAATTATTTGGAGATCACCCTTGTTGACATCGTATCCAGACAGAGCATTTACTTGAACATTTGATAAAAGAGCGTCCAATCTAAAGGTGATATGCCGGAAACATAAGAAATTATCAGTCATTAAATGAATTTTGTAATTTCATTTATTATAATAGTTAATGATGAAATATCGTTGACCAACACGTTAAATTAATCTACTTATTATCTGATAAAATCGAAATATCTCTTAAGCAATATCTTTTTCCTTTCCTCTTTCTTGCTAGAAATTGTATATAATTTATGTATTATAATAACGCGACATTAAATTTAATAGCGATATATAAGATAAAATATATTAATTAAAAATCTGTAACTGCAAGAATATTTTTTTCTGGAGACGTATATTAATTTAAAGCATTGCCGGTCAACGTATCACTTAGATATAAAAAAAACTCAAATCAATATGCACTTCATTGTTTCTTCATCAATCGCGATCGGTAATTGATCCAAGGTGAATGGATCGAGGACTGGAAGTCCAAGCGTGTCGTTTCCGGTGCGCATTATGGTCTTGAATTTTTCGAGGAAATCTTCAAGTATATTTTTATATCCCTCGTCTATAAAAAAAAGTGAGTTCAAAAAAGTTTACGCGATATATGATTAGCGCAATAATTAAAATCAAACGTAAAACGATACTGAACTTACGATATGGGTAATGAACAATAACATAATAACAAATACATAAGCTGGGAAACGCATAATAAAGGAAATGCAACGACAGTAGTATCGGTATGACGTACGACCAACATGACTGCTCTGCTAAATCACAAAGACATAATAATGGTAAATACAATAGTAATAATGATAAAATATATAATAAAATATATTACATCTAATATTATATTTATATTCTAAATATATAACATGCCATATCTAGTAAGAGATATTTCTGTGTCTAATACTATATCTACATTTTATATTATAATTAGACTATATTTTAATTATAGCCTAAAATAAAAGAAATAATGTAAAGAGTATGAAAGAAGGCGATGTGTAATTTTGCGAAGTGATTTTATATTTTATTTTAAGAAGTAGAAGAGAATTTTGAAAGCAGATATCCAGTTGAGACAAAATTACAATGTAAACGATGACAGAATGCGGTATCCGGAATTAAAGACATTATAAACAAGACAACATAGATCTAATAGATCTCTACACATATTACTTTGTATATATAGGATGTTCCAAAATTAAACGATCAAATTTTACCAATATATTCTATAGGTACAAAACAAGAAAACAAATTTTAAATATTAATTTAAAATTAATTAAAAAATTTAATTTAAATTTTTAAATTAATTTAAAATTAATTTAAAAATTAATTTAAAAATTATAATAAAAATATTATACATGAAGGTATCATAATATTGATATATTTAATATATTTAATATTATTGATATATTGACTATTTAATAAAAATAAATTGACGCTACTTATTTATATAATGATATATTTTCATATGAAAATATTTTAGTTATCGCTTATCATAAATTGATTTTTACTTATAAGAAGCTGAAAAAAAGCTAAAGTATATGATTGACAAGAGTCAATTTGTGATAAGATTAAAAGAAGATTAGTTTGGTATTCATTCAGATTAAAGCAAAATGGACGTGAAATTCATAAAATGTTAGATTCAATTTTTCAACGATGTTAAGTTTGCAAAAAAAAAAGGACGATATTTTGAAAAATTAAACAAACATATTTTCTTTTTTTAATAAAACGTTCTCCTACCAATGTTTTGATATATAAATATATTTTTATACAAAATGTACTGGCATGTTTTTTTGATTATTTAACTTTGGAACACTCCGTAGCTCTCTCATCTAAATCATCTCTATCAAAAACACGTGCTCGAGAGCAGAGATAACTAAAGAATAAGATGATCAAAAATTAAAGTAGACTGAAAGGAGTATATCGTTGAAAGATAAATGGCACAAGGGTAAAGGATGGTATAAACGAGATATATTTCCAGAGATACAGCAAGAGAGAGAGAGAGAGAGAGAGAGAGAGAGAAAGAGAGAGAGAGAGATACTCCAGAGAGAGAACTGGAAGCGAAATACGTAGATATCAACTTACGATGACCGTCCATCTTAATTGACGAGGCAAGAGTACAGATCAAGATAAACCCGAGCACTACGAGCTTCATTTTTCTGCGGAAAATAGAAAATATAGTCGATTTAGTTAGCCTTCTCAGAAGGAGGTCAACAAGACCTCTGCCACTGTGTTGTTATCACTGGTCGCGAAAATTATTATCGATGCAAATAACACGAATGTCGATGGTGTTTCTGCAACGTCAACTCGTCTACTCGATACTCGCAGGTAATTTGCGTTCGCGAGGCTCTTATATATGTATATCGCACTAATTACAATTCATTTGACGTAAGTCGAGTTGTAGGTACGCAGATAAGGTAACCGCGCGAATTACTATTTAAAAAAATGACCGCAAGCATTATATATAAGTCGTCGGGCTATCGGATCCGTCTGGAGATCCCTTATCTTGACGATATCGGACTTTGTACGATATGATTATTGATCAGTTGACAGAAATCAAGCGTGCATACCTTTCTTATCCGCGGGAAATTATTCAGATCATCCTTGGATCTTGAAGATGATGACGTTAATGACGTAATTCAGCGATGATAGATTACTCTTCGTTTGTGCTCGAGGGGTGCGCAATGTTAATTATGATTTATCTTGTTCTGAGACGCACTTCTGCCTCCATTTCTCACGCGCGAAGAGTTCTTCGCTTATCAGGGTGATTGCAAATCAGTCTCTTCGTTCATCGAGATTAAACGTACGATTATGACGTCGAGCATGAAAACAGCGAATGCAGATTTTTTAATTTTTTTATTATAAAGATTAACGATATATAGCGCGTATCTTCTTTGTATTTAGAAAAGAAGAACGGCAGAGGGATTAAATGATCAGCGAATTAAGGGGGATTAAAAAAGAAAGCGTAGAGAATTCTTTGTCGACAGCTAGTTGTTCAGTCATATTTAGAAACGCAAACATATTAGTGAAAAGTACTGAGGAGAGTCGGATTCTGTCATTTAGCTAATTGGCATATTACATTATTAAGCTATCTTTTTCTTCTTTCCTATACATTTTTATTTAAATATGTAAAGCATCTATATATTTCAATATATTGTTACGTTCTAAATTATTATATTTTACATAGAATAATTATTATATATTTTATATAATAATTATATAATAATTATTATATGTTATATAATAATATGTTATATGTTATATAAAAAATGTATGTTATATAATAATTATATCTGTTATATAATAATTATATAACATATTAATTATATAACTAATTAATTATATATATTATATAATAATTATTACATATTATTGTATGTCATGTGCATAAAATTCCATCCTTTTTAATTTCTTCACATAATTTATACCTACGTAGCATCTAGATAATAGTTCCACGGTAAAACACATTTTGTATTTCTGTTAAAATTTTCTCGTGTAAAAATTTTTGTGTTAAATTTTTAACATACTCTTATGTTAATATAATATATTATCATTGCGTTATTTTGACATTTCTGCGTTGAGTTAATATTCCATTTCTAAGAGTTGAAACAACACAATTAATATGTAAATGCACGAATTTTTGATGAAATATATGTTACATGTTAAAATGAACAGATAAGTTGTGCTACTTTTCTCTCTATAACAGTTTCTATATGTTAAATCGACATATCTCTTCTGTTATTTATCATAAAAATAACATTTTCTTTTAATTAAATTTAACATTATAAATATGTTAATTTAACATAAACTTTATTTCTAGATAAAGTTTAAGTGTTACATTTTTGTGTTAATTTTTAAACATATTACTTGTGCTATTTATTTACATACTTGCCTTCTGTTAAAATAACATTAAAATTAGAGTGGATAAATTGGGACACGTGAAATATGTTAAATTTAACAGAAAATTTTTTACCGTGTGGTACAAGATCCATCCAACACTATGGTGCCATTATATAAGATATAACAGTTTGCACTATTACACTAGCATTGTGCTATAAACCATCCTGCTTTAAATTCCAGGCTCTCTTCGTCGTGCCAGCGGGTTGGAGTAGAGCGACGTAACGGGAGCGAGAGCGGGGCGGCCGACGGGGTGGCGAGAGGATCGAGGGTGTTCGTTGCCGGTGGCGGGGTGCGTATCGGGGATGCGAGAGGAGGGATGCCAGGCCGCCCGCCGGTTCACCCTCACTAACCCGCGGCTCGCTCGACTCTTCAGTGCGGCCTGAACGGTTAACCGGCCTACTTCTCTCTCTCTTCCTGCGCTCCGCCGTTTTGGTCCCGGCGCTGCCAGTTCTCGTCATCATCGTCGTCGTCGTCATCGCCGTCGTTGTTATCATCGTCGTCGTCGTCGTCGTCGTCGTAGCCGTCGTCGTCGTCGTCGTCGCCGTCTTCTGCGTCCTCGTCGCGACATCACCATCAACATCGGGACTGGCCGAGCGGTGTTGTATTCAACCTGGAGGTAACATCGCGAGAAGAAATGTGAGACAAGAGATCCTAGCAGAAGGAACTCCGTTTCTCTCTCCCTCCCTCTCTCTCTCTCTCTATCTCTCTCTTTCTGCCTCTCTTCCCGTCTGCGAGGAGCTCGCAGCCTCCGCGGCGGCTCGCCGCTGCGGACAGCCGGCCTAAAAGGAAGAGGAGGGTAGTTGTTCTCGCTCATGAGTGATTTTTTTCTCGCGCGGTGGTGTCGGAGACTGTGACCATCCCTCGCTGAAGAGAGTCGACGTATCGCGGGGAGAGCGTCAGGACACCCTCGGGGGAGATTGCTCTCCGTTTCCCTATCGTCCTCGCACGCGATCTCTCCTCCTCGTCGACGCCGACGACGACGAACGGACGCTACCTCCGCAACGGTAAGTGTCTATCTCTTTTTATCTCTCTCCCTCTCCCTCTTCTCTCCTGTACACTGTGTACCGAAGATCGATTCCCCTCTCTCTTTCCCTCCCTCTCTGTTTCTCTCGTTTTATTACGCGGCCTCCCGTAAAAAAAAAAAAAGCTCACGTCTCGCGCCTCGCCTCGCTTACTTCGGTTCTTCTCCTCTCTCGTTTGTTCCCTCTGTTCCTTATTATGTTGGATATCCTCTCCGCGCGGCCCCCGGCGAAACGCGACGCAGAAGGCCGTGAATGTCTGCGACGGCGGGTTGTAGCGTGGAGAGAGAGCTGCGTGGATCTGCGTGGGGCTGCGTAGATGACAGGCGGCAGGGGTGGCCTGTGACGGTTGACGGCTGACTCGGAGCATCCACGGCCGGATCGTTCGCTCGCGATCAAAATCAAAGTCCGAAAGGACAGAGCGAGTTTTTATTCCTAGCAACACCCCTCGAAACTTTCCCTCCACCTTAATCCCCCCACCCCCTCGAATTTTTCGCGAGTCTCTTTATTACTTTGGATTTAAATCTTTCTCTCTCTCCTTTTCTCTCTTTTTTTTTTGAACGATTGAATTTGCTTTAAACAAATCTATAATTCCCGCAACGAAATTGTTGTAGCAGAAAACATTTCGAGCACAAAAATCCAGGATACACGCAGACATGTATTATCTAAACACGGGGTGCACGAAATTACACGTTTGGTCACGAATTGCAGATCTGAATCTAAAATGAGTTTTGCAAGAAAAGCGATGAGCTTTCGAATAGGATATATACTTGGAAAAATATACGCTAAACCCCTTTCCGCGATCGTTGCTGCAAATTTTTCGACTTTCCTCAATGCGTTATTTATTCATTTTTGTTTTGCAAAAATACAACTGTAAATATTCTTTTCATCGAAATATCTCGATCCGTAGATTTTTGCGAGAGAAGGAGAGAGCTCCGCATAATATGATAAATAACGCGTCGATTTCGTGACTGCTCTTTTAAATTATAAATTTTTAGTAGACTGGCTCTTTCTTTCATCAAGTATATATATATTTTAAGTAGGTACAGGTTTTTCTTATCTAAAAAAAAACTCGGGTTCTTACTTTGCGGGTCTCCGATATAAAACGAGAGAGACGTCGATTTTTTTCCTCAAATTATAGGCTTTCAATACCCTACTCTGTCACTTTTTTTTTCTTTCCTTACCGAATACACTAAGTACGGCACACATCCTTCGCTTAAAAAAAAGGATTCGTACTTTGATAAATTTTTTACACGCGCAAGGCACACAGAAAAGACACTTTTGTTTTGAAAATATATTTAGTTTTAACATGAAAATCTTACAGTGAGATTATATTGCGTTAATTAAAGAAAAATATAATTGCTTGAATGAAGCCATTTTAGTTCAATCGAGAAAAATATATTCTTATGATTTAAGATTTAATATTCTCGAGTGGAAAAGAAACAATGTTAGATAGGAAATAACATTTTTAAATCGAAGATTATAATTTTCTTAAAGTAGAATTAAATAATTACGCATTCTTGAGGTGATAATTACAATATTAAAATAAGACTATGATATTGTTGAAATTTAAAATTATTAAATTTCTTCGAAGATTAGAAATTGTTGCGAAATATACGAAATAGTAAACGCGTTAGTGTAAGTATATAAGTTTTGATTTGACACTTATTTTTTTTCTCTACATATACCGGATAATGTGTCGATTAAAGGCCGCACCATTATTCACCCCCTCCGGCCATCCTCCCCTTCTCCCCGGTTTTACTCGTGGAATAATTAACCGCTATGCAGCAACGTACCGCGAAACGACACGATCGATTTTAGGTCACGATCGTTCGCCCGTAATCCGATTAGTTTCTGCAACAGAATGATAAGTAACGACGACAGCGATAAACAATGACGCCAGTACCGGGGAAACGAAGACGACAAAGGACAACCCTAGCGACGATGTCGTCCCGGCCTATTATTGAGCGAAAAAGTTAGGTGCCTTTTTTTTTTTTTCAGGCGTCCCAAGTGGAGCGAGAGTGATGTGCGTTTGGCGTTTTTTTTCTTTAAATATTTTTTACAAGTTATACCGTAATAATTAATTGCGCGCCAATAATGGCGCGCTTCAATTCAGCGTTTACTCGTGAATAATCTTGGAAGGTAAAGAGAGGAAGAGGATAAAAGAGAGCCATCTCTCCTTCTCTTCTTCCGTGCGATACTCTTTGATGATAAATATGACTCTCGACGCTTCGGGGGGTATTTTTCACAAATTAACGCTAGTCATTATGGGGTAAAAGCGAGCGGTACTTCTGTCTAGCGAAGACTCTTTCGCCATTAGGCCCGTTATTCGCCCTTTCTTAGTCGTAATGTCGACCGGGACGAGGTTTCGCCAATGTCGGAAGAAAAACATTTTACGTCAAAGAGCCTTTCCTTTCGCTCCATTGGCAGAATCGGGTCTAATTTCCTGTCCAATTTGCGCCACGGTGCTTTGTGCCACGATACGACACCGTCGTCGTCGTCGTCGTGATCCGTCACATCTGTCAAACCAGACCAGAAAGTTAGCTCTCCCCGGCCAGAAGCTAGAAGCGAAGAGAAACGCACGTTCGAAACAACGTCGGCGAAACAACGTCGCGAGCGTATCGCTCTTTTACCGTAGAGGCCTCCGTAAATACTTTAATACGTTACGTTCGATCGTGTCTTGCCATTATTTACTAACACACATTCGCTATATAAACGAGAAGCGATTCTCTATTTTTATCGAAAGTTATAACCGGGGATAATCGGGATAATTTATATCGCTTTCGTCGAGGTTTTTCACGGATTCGCGATCCATTAAGCGTGTCGCTCGACCTGGACCGAAGACGGTTCTCTCGATCTCGATCCGATTCCGTCTCGATCGATCGTGCCAGAAATTCCCGCGACGAGAAAGTCCATCCGTCGAGTTTCTTTTTTAATACTATTTTGGACAACTGGACGGATCCATCTCCAGCAAACACCAAATAACAGTTATATATAACTGTCAGTTGTAATTTCCCACTCAACAATATAACTGTTATGTTAATGTTACTTGGTGTTTGCTGGGATAATTCATCTTCCCCGCGAGTCGATTTTTTTTTTCACGATCGACACCGGGGGTTGGAATTGATACGATTGGATCGTGCGACGTGAAGGAACGTTGGTCGAAAGCTCAGTAAAGCGCGAAAATCAACCTAACTGCGAGAAGCGAGAAAAGTTCGAAAGCGACCGGAAGCCGAGAAGGGGGAGGCAGGAAGGAAGAAACGGAGCGTGAACGCGGAGAGCAAACGTTGGACGCGCAAACACGCGCGGGGGTTTGGCCTTTGCTTTCCGTTTGCACACCCAATCAGGATCGGACTAAAAATAGGAATGCCATGACCGGACCGGCTCTACGCTCGATTCCACAATTATACATTTCCTCGATTCGCCTCTCGCCGACTGTCACCGTTATTTTTTTCCAACAAGGACTGACGAGACGCGATGCGAGAAATTCGCCGTCGATCGCTCGCTTTCGTTAATTAATAGGGAGTCCGGCTCGAAGCTGGCGGCGCAAAAGATTCGAGCAAATCGCAGTGGCTCGAATTGTTCGACCAAGGACAGCTTCGTGCGAAAACAATGGCCACGATCTATTTTATTGAAGGGTTCGATCGACAATTCTAAACGATTTGAAGAGAACTCGAGCAAAAATAATTCGTGAAAAAAAGAAGATAAGCAGTTTCTATCTATTAATTATTTGTAATGCATATGTAGTCTAAAAACATTAATTCAAATAAATTTAATTATATATATATATATATATATATATATATATATATATTGTTTTCAGGCTCAAATAATTTAAAGTTTGATCTTGAAACTCTTTATTTTTCCGAGAATTAGAATCTAGACTTTAAAATAGAAGAGAGAGTTCTATTTTCATCCCTTTTTGATTCACATGAAATTGAAAAAATTTAAATAGATTTTTAGACAACTATTTTTTCGCTATTTTTTTGTTTAAAAATATTAATAATACTGATACATTTTTTTATAGACGAATCGTACGCATTATATCATCTATCGCATTGCCGTCGAATATATCCATTATTTCGTAGATTGGAATTTATAATTACTTCCATTTCGGTCACACAATCGAATTACTCGCATTTGCAGATAGGTAATGTCGCTGTAAATTGTTTTCGAAAAAATACGCGTTTTTTCCAGAGATTTATAAATATATATTAAATAGGTCAAAGAGTCGACCCACGTGTAATTATCGTCTGTCGACGATTCTTTTTTATAGATTTAAGAATATTAATAATATTAAAAAAAATACGATAATACGTACGCAAATATTTTTTTTCCTAAAGAAATAGCGTTACTTAAGAATATTGCATTTCGCTTTAAACACGAATAAATGTGTAGTTACTCGGAAATCTTTTGTAGATAAAGACCCGAGGCATCCTCGCGAGTGCAAAGTCACGTTTCAGCGTTGATGAAATCAGCGCTTAAGAGCAGCCGCGTTTCAAGAACGTACCTACGTAAGTCCTTACGTTGGCGTTGCCGTGAATGCGATTTCTTAAAGCGATAAACGATCGACGAAGCATGGAATTTTTCGAATAACAACCCTCGGCGAATCTCCCAATCTGCATTGTGTCTTATCGCTCGGCTTGTCTTTATGTGAAAAAAAATAATGATACAATTATATCGATCATAAATTTGTTATAATATTTTTTTTACTATGGAAATTTTTATTTTATCACAGATGGAGAAAGATCTCTCGATAATAATATTATTATTAATAAAAATAAAATTCATAAAAATTAATGAAAATTAATTAAATTAAATAACTAACAAAAATGTTATTAATAAAAAATTTCTCGACAATAATATTATTATTAATGAAAATAAAATTAATAAAAATTAATGAATAATTGATAAAAATATTATTATTAATAAAAGATCTCTCGATAATAATATTTTTAATTAATTTATACTAGTATTGACACGTAAAAATTGATACAAATGTGTTGTCTTGAAACTCGAATTTTTTGCTTTAAAAGAGTATTAGAATCTGAAAGAACTTTAAAATAAACGGGAGGGATTTTATTTCGTTGTCCTTTTGATTTACGTAAAGTCGAAAAAATGTCTAGAGTTCCATCTGTCGAATTTAAGAAATTCTTTTCCCATTGGAAGGGTATTTTTTATTAGGTTTGAGCGATCGTGCGAGGTCTCGATCGCGCTGACGGTCATCGCGGGAGCAACCGGTGCGAGGCGAGCGAATCGGGGGGAGGCGAGAGCCGCGAAAGGAAGTCAGGAAGGAAGGAAGGAAGGTACCGAGGGGTTTCGGCCGGCGAACGATTTTTCTTCGGCGGGTTGCATCGCGCTGCATTGCGGCTGCGACGCGGCGCGACGCGACGCGATGCGACGCAATGGCCGTGTCGTCGCTCGAGAAAATGCGGTACCGTCATCGTCAACCACCTGATCGCGCGAGGTTCGGGAAAGGGGGAAGGGCGAGAGACGCGCCCCCGCAAATCTAGCGATTTCGGCAAACTCGAGTCGAATAGAGACCCGGTGCAAGAGTCCGGATAAGAGACCGCTAAAAGGGAGAGGGGGAGAGAGAGAGAGAGAGAGAGGGTGGGCCTCTATTATTAAGAATTGTCTCATTGTCGTGTGTAATTCATAAGTATGTTGGCACCTTTTTATCGATTATATCGCGGTCTCCCACCCGATATGCATAACTCTCGTAATTTTATTCTCGTCTTTGCTCCGAAGAATTGATCCCGGGAATAAATACGCGCGAAACAGGGACGTGTTTGTGGTCCGATATCTGAAATCGTCGAGATTGTCCTCTCTCTTTTGCAATCAATTTTTTATTGTCAATTTTGTCTCTTACGTGCCCTCAGGTTCTGTGAAGAGCTCGAGATATATAAAAAGAATAAAAAACATCCCTCCTCGCGATTTCGAGATATTTCATCGAATTTTCATTTGCTACGATATATATATATATATATATATATATATATATATATATATATATATATCTGCGAGTTCGATTCACATTTATTCCTAATGTACTCCGATTTTTTTCAATCGTCGAGAGCCAGCTCTTTCTTCTTCATCCCCCGAATAAATACGCTCTCGGGGAAGGGGAGCAGGGGTCGAGCGTCGAAAAGGAAACCCTACGAAAATTCCATTCCGAGAGGGTAGATCCGTCCCGCGATTCGCCCGAAGGAGGAAAACCGGGTGGAAAGGTGAAGAAAGAGAGATGGGCAGAGAAAGAGAGAGAGAGCGAGTGAGAGCGAGGGGGTGGAACGTTGAGAAACGAGACCGAGAGAGCGAGAGAAAATAGGACTCGGTGTCTGGTTCGGTGCCTGGTACATTCTGGTGCCGCTGTTTTATCGCGCATGCCACACGAACGAGCAAATTTCCGATTGCCCGCCAAATATCAACCGGCCGATACCATCTGCTCTCTCCCTCCTCCTCCCCCGCTCTCTCTCTCTTTCTCTCTCTCTCTCAACCCCTTTCGCGAAAGATTCATTTACAGCTGTACACGCACCCCGCGACAAACCGAGAGAAATGGGGAAAAGGTCCTCGTATATAAAATTCATAAAACACACACACACACACACCAGGCTTATCGATGAATCTCGATTACTTTTCACGGAGTTGGCGCGTCGCCCGCTTCGCTTATTATCGTTAATGTATTCGAAATTGTCGAGAGAGAGAGAGAGAGAGAGAGAGAGAGAGAAGAGTTAACGAGGCGGGAGACCTTTAGTTTTAACGATGCGCACCCCCTGCCCCAACCCCCGGCTAGAAAAAACGCAGCAGGCTTCAGCGCGGCGAGTCGTTAGATTAGGTCAATATTTGGCTCGCTTACGCGGGTAACCGGGTCAAGGATTACCGCTCGTCGTCGCCGAATGCGTCCCTATCGCTTCGATAACGTGTATTATCAATGTACGTTGCCTCTTCTTTGCTCGTTTGCAATTTTCGAAACTCGTTCTTCGCTCACTGGCTGACTCGCGCTTCGCTTGATAAGCGTTCCACCCCCATCCAGGGTTCTATCTTATTATTCAAGCAAGGATCTTAATCTTGGGATCTAATATAAGCGTGCGAATTTCAACTTTAATATTGTTATTATTACTATGACCGATGAGGAGAAGTACACATTGGTGTATTTTACGTCCTCTTCGGGATATCGAGTTGACGCGAGTCCCGCCTATGGGTCCTAAAAAATGATATGGGTCCCTGGGACCGAGATGCCTGTTTCGGCCTCAATCGAAGTCTGATGATACGCGGTGGTGGTGGAGGATAGCGAGCGGTCGGGCTGACCTAGAGATGTCACTGGGTTAGCGTGTCCATGGGCCATCCATAACTCCTCCCCCGTTCATCCCTCTTCCCCGATGATACCCGGCGATACACGCTCGCTTTTACCCTGTCATAGAGACGAGACTGCGGGTCCGACTGACCCGCTCGCGTGTTTCCTATCCGCAATAGCGAAATATGCATGCCGACACTTGGGTGTCTTCGAGGAGAAGGAGAAAGACGAGGATGAAAGGGAGGAGGATGATGTATTTGAGAATAATTAGAGAAGGGTTGGCGATCATTGATTATTTTCGAAAAGTTTTAAAAAGGACACATCGCCCAACCGTCCATTATCGCGTTATTCCAGCGTGGACGCTTGAAGGGACGAGTACTTGGAGTACAAATCGTTCATCCGGATGAACGAGCCCGTAAACAATGGCCGCGGTCCCGATTCATCCTCGAGCGGACGCAATAGAAAATTTCGCGTCACCAGAGAAAAATGCTCGTTCGCGTTATTTTCGCAGAAATTCCCCGAGAAACGCCGGTGCCTCTCTACAGGGTGTCCCCGAAATCAGGAGTGGTTTCCCCTTATTACAGTGATCCCCAGAATGCTCGTCGCTTCGTACCCCTGTAATTTTTGCGTTCGTGTACGAGCATCAAGATGAATTTCTATCCAGGTAGATTGCCTAAATATCCCTAATTCCATCAATTTTCTCCCCTGGAACTTGGCAAAGTTCCTCCCGCAAAGTTTGCCCTCGCTAAAAAAAAGTTCTCGATAAGATCTTCGGTCCTGTTCTGTAGAATCATAATAAGGGTGATTTAAACGAGGGAAAATTCGATCTTTGCGGTGAAAAAAAGTTTCTTTCTTCGAAACACCCGATAGAGAAACTGTCGATGCATATTTCGTGGAGCGGCCGGTCCTCGTTGTTCACCCCCGCGCGCGCGGGGGATGATTTCCTAAATGTCCGCGTCGCAAAATTCAACGAGCCGCAGTGCAGCCAGCCAAGCCGAGGCAGTGACGCCCTGACCTTTCGTTTCTCGGTCAACGATCGTCCGTGTGTCTGCATCCTGTGCCCGTGTGTGTCCGCGTGCGCGCGCGTGTGTGTATGTGTGTGTGTGTGTGGGGGTAACGAAAATTCGCAGACGTTTCGTCCGATATCGTCGAACCGAGAGCGGCGGCGGCAAGCTGTCGCTCCTCGGTTATCCTTAAAGAGACAGTTCAATTTAACGGGGCGACCTTAACGGGGAGAGCGAATTTACGAGAATAGAACGGGGCACCTATTTCGAGTCTATCTCGGGCTAATCGAATCATTTTCAAGAACTTTCCAATTCTATAATTACCGAGCGTTTAATTATCGACTTATGGCGGCGGTTGTGGCTTTTGTAAAATTTCCCCCTCCCCCAAATGAACTTTAATTTCACTCGGTCTTTTCATCCCCCTGAGAAAGCGCGAGAAAAGATCCCCATATCTCGCCTTTCATTTCCCGTTTATATGCGAATTCCACGTCGCTCGTCGGAGGGGGGAGGGAGCGAATATACGGACGACTGGAATTTCTAATAAGCATACATATATATACAGGGTGTCCCAGACTTAACGAATCAGCCATTAATAGCAGATTCCTGAGATCATTTGGAGACGAAAATTCTAATGCCAAAATGTTGAGGAAGACTTCGTAAAAATGTTCAAACCGCTGACGCATCGAAGACACAATCGCGCAGAATCCTATTTTTTATTTTATATTGATCCCTCTATCGATTATCGATTATCGTGGGCCCCTTGATGCGCTATGTCCCTGCACAGAAAGAAAAGACATTCTTATTTTGAAAATATATTTAGTTTTAACGTGGAAATCTTGAAATGAGATTATATCGCGTTAATTTAAGAAAAATATAATTGCTTGAATAATTGCTTACTCGAATGAAGCCATTTTATATAGTTGAATCGAGAAAAATATATTCTCATGATTTAAGATTTAATTTTCTCGAATGGAAAAGAAACAATATTGGATAGGAAATAACATTTTTAAATCAAAGATTATAATTTTCTTAAAGTAGAATTAAATAATTATATATTCCTGAGGTGACAATTACAATATTAAAATAAGACGATAATATTGTTGAAATTTAAAAATTATTAAATTCTTCGAAGAAGATTAGAAATTGTTGCGTATATACGAAACAATGAACGCGTTAGTTTAAGTATATAAGTTTTGATTTGACACTTCTTTTTTTTCTGTGTGAGCGCAAGAGAACGTAACGCGCCGATTGGTAATCTTTAATATTTTGTAGCGCCGAGACTACACCTTCCTCAACATTTTGCTATTAAGACTTTCGTTTCCAAATGATCTCAGGAATCTAGCATTAACGGCTGATTGGTTAAGTCTGGGACACCCTGTATATGAACGCGTCACGCGCGCCTTTCGACATTCGCTCTTTCGCGAGCGACTTACGCGAAAATACGTGAAATAACGAAAAATCGTAGATCGCCCGCGGGTCGGAATGAGGTTGCCGGAAATATCAGGTTTGATACGTATAGGAGAAAACACGAAGACAAAGAATTTTCGCTACGCGAACAAACTCGGTAATCGAGCATTTTCGACTGAACCGGTCTTATCGCGAAAATGCAGCTTTATTCCTTTCCCTATTTATTCTCTTTTCTTTATCTCCTCTCTTTTTACTCTCATACACTTTCATACATTTATATCCGTGTATGCCTCTCTCCATTGCCATTAGGGTTAAACGATAAACGTGTTTCTCTCTCTCTCTCTCCTTCTTCCCCTCCTTCCAACGTAATAATCCCCAAATAATGAACCCTCGGCCCCCGGACGTTTGTCAGTGTGTCTCACCCCTTCGCTTCCGACACACCCTCGTTCAATTTCTCCGATCACTCAGTCTACATTGTGCTGTTACAGGGACGCACGATGCTTGACGAACGAAGAATGTAGACGAAGAGGAGCAGGGCAAGAGAGCGGATCTGCCTGTCGCGGATTCGGAGGAGGACATCGCCGCTGTCTGAAATCTAATCGAGCACCTTCCTCGCGTTTTCCTCGCTGTAAGTATCAGAGAAATAAAAAGAAGGGAGAGAGAAAGGGGAAAAGGCAAAGTCAGAAACGCAAACTGACAAGAGGTTTGAAAGAGAGCGAAGGTAAAAACCGGGGTTTCAAAAGGAATTCAATTTCCAGATGGATACGAGGGCAATTGTTACTTTATCAGGGATAGAGCGTGTGATTTAGAGGAGGAGCGACTTTTTATCCCTTTGTTTTATCACTCCGATCGAAAAACGATTCTTTAATCTAATTAAGTAAAGTGGTAAAGCGATAGAGTTCAACTCAAAGGGAATTAGTGTCGGTAAGGATTGGACGAAAAAATTAAAAATATCAAAAAATAGATGAAAAACCGACTCTTGTGGGGGAGAGACTCTCCGGCAGGTTCAACGAGCGAAGTTCGCTCGATCGATCTACGCACAGTTTCATCAGTTACGCTACTATGGATCACGACCCTATCCATCTATGCAACATCGAGCATCATGTATAATGCTGCCGCAGTGTGCCAAGGGAAGTAACTAGTCGGCTTCGTGACTCTAATGCGGCGACGGCCTCGCGCTGTCACTCTCGTGACTGTTTGCCAATCATCGCCGTCAGTGCTTCGTCGGCAGGGCGCCGAAATAGTCATTGTCATCGCGATAACCCTTCGCGACCCTCAACGCGATCGTGCGACTCTAATCGAACAACTAGGTATCACAAGTATCGATATTGAGTAGCAGGAGGACGTAGCCGGGAAAGTGTCGCGCGACAAATTTCCTTGGGCCAGATCTTGGGGTGAGTCTGAAGAAAAGACCCTAATCATGCGCTTCATCCCCTCTCTACCTCATTTTTCTCGTATTTTTTCTTTTTATCTTTAATTCACCAAGTCTACGCGAAGCTTTTAAATTGATCAAACTAGACGTTATTGGGATAAGTTGAATGATTGGGACACGAGGGGAAAGATGAAGCACATTAGACCGAATGTACATTAATTATTGGAGTAATTAAATGAAACATTGGGGCGAGATCGATCGCGAATTCGCGGTGGAAAATCGCCAAAGAATTGTTTCCGCCGCGCAATTTTCTCATGGATAGTCTCGTTACGAGCGACTACTACGCTGGGTAACGTGCTAAACTAATAAATTCCAATTTCTGACGACGCGTTAAAGCCGCGGCCTCGTGCGTAAACTTCCGCGTGCGACGACGTTCCCGTGGACGCGCTGCGTGTGACCGAACGCGCGTTCGGAACACGTAGAAGGAAGTTGCTAATCAACGTGGACCTTCGTGTGGTGTAACTAGAGACTACTATCATCCTACTAATCCCTCCTAACGTATGTGAGACGGGGAAAGGGAGAGAGAGAGGGACGAAATCGACGCGTGTTATCGGGCACAGCGTGTATGTCGTCGTCTCGGTGTGCGAAAGTGCATTTGGAAACTTGTTACATATGCGTTCTCTCTTGATGATATGCATATATATTTCTTTTTCTATATCGAAAACGCATCGAAGGTATTACACTTGTTGCGCGTTATTTTTTAACGATGCTCGGTTTGGCTAATTTCAAGTCGAAATTTTCTTGGCAAAAATCTCGAGGCACCGATAATATTTGAGTTACTGGCAAAGAAACTTTTCGATATCAATGTTGAAATTTAATTAAGTGATATTACAAAAGTTGCATATATTTTATTATCAGAATTGGCTTGAGAAAATTATATATGTTGTATATATGTTATGTTAAAAAGAATAGAAAGCTTTTTTCGAACATTCAAAACAATCTCGCAAAAATATTGATTTGAAAAAAATTACTTGTCGCAGGAAAATAATTAATAAAAATAATTATTTGCGTAAAAAATTTTCATGGCAAAAATCTCGAGGCATCGATAATATTTGGGTTACTGGCAAAGAAACTTTTCGATGTCAATGTTGAAATTTAATTAAGTGATATTACAAAAGTTGCATATATTTTATTATCAGAATTGGCTTGAGAAAATTATATATGTTGTATATATGTTATGTTAAAAAGAATAGAAAGCTTTTTTCGAACATTCAAAACAATCTCGCAAAAATATTGATTTGAAAAAAATTACTTGTCGCAGGAAAATAATTAATAAAAATAATTATTTGCGTAAAAAATTTTCATGGCAAAAATCTCGAGGCATCGATAATATTTGGGTTACTGGCAAAGAAACTTTTCGATGTCAATGTTGAAATTTAATTAAGTGATATTACAAAAGTTGCATATATTTTATTATCAGAATTGGCTTGAGAAAATTATATATGTTGTATATATGTTATGTTAAAAAGAATAGAAAGCTTTTTTCGAACATTCGAAACAATCTCGCAAAAATATTGATTTGAAAAAAATTACTTGTCGCAGGAAAATAATTAATAAAAATAATTATTTGCGTAAAAAATTTTCATGGCAAAAATCTCGAGGCATCGATAATATTTGAGTTACTGGCAAAGAAACTTTTCGATGTCAATGTTGAAATTTAATTAAGTGATATTACAAAAGTTGCATATATTTTATTATATCAGAATTGGCTTGAGAAAATTATATATGTTGTATATATGTTATGTTAAAAAGAATAGAAAGCTTTTTTCGAGCATTTGAAACAATCTCGCAAAAATATTGATTTGAAAAAAATTACTTAACGCAGAAAAATAATTAATAAAAATAATTATTTGCGTAGAAAAGTCGTAAAAATATTGAAATGTATAATTGCAATATTGCAAATATATTGTGTGCAATATTGCAGAATTGTAGAAATATCTGCAGTAGAAATATCATCAGCAGTGTTACGATGTAATATATACTTCTGGACAAAATTAACGCATTTTTTTCTACTTTTTCTTTAGCTAATATTTAAATTTTAAAGAAAAAGTGAAAAAATATGCGTTAATTTTGTCCAAGAGTATATTTATATTGATGCAGTGATGCTGTAAATATCTTCTCGTGTCACTTTTCAAATCTATTATTTGTTTTTATTAGATTAAAATCCATAATTAATTGCAAGATCCATCTTTCTAATTTTTTAATATCATTTTATATCCTTTTTTTAGAAGATTAGGTTCGATGTATAAAGGAAGAAGGTAATATTAAGCGCGATGTAAATTTCATTTTATTTTTAATACGCTACAAGTCAAAATTCTTTCTTTCAATATCTCGCCAATGTCTCCACAACATTGCATTACGATTTGCAAGATTGTAACATTGTTAGAGTATTTTGTCGAATGAATAATTCTGGTCACTATCGAAAATTTGCGTTTAAAGCGTTGTGGATTTTATTAAAACAGAATCCGCTTTTTAGTTTGTAATTCCGAGACACTCTGTGTATCACGACACTCGCTGTGCATTTCGATATATCGAGAATATCAACACGGTGCATGTAAAAAAGTTTTCAGCTCTATGGGAACATATATACAAACATGTAAAAGGTTACCAATTGATATTCAAAAATGAAAAATCGGCGAAAATTATCGCTCGAAAATTATTATTTCAAATTTTTAATGGAAAATCTAATGTTGCAAATAACACTTAAACAAAGTATAATAACATACATTTGGGAACTGTAATTATGCGCATAAGAATGATGGAGATTCAATGTTCATGTCAACTTACAAAAATATACTTTAAGGAGAATAAGTAAGGTCGCGTATCATCTGTCCGTCAATTACATAACGGCCTTACCACGACAATATCGTGAATGTTTGATGAACGAGTCGCAGCAGAATAGAAAGAAACATGTCTAAATATTATTCAAACGAAATCAATTGTAATATTTAGAAAAGCTGCCTTTATCCAAGGATACCAAAGTTTTTTTTAATCACGGAACAATAGCTTCGACGTGAATTTCTTTATACCATCTCTCTGATAAACAAAATTATCGATGCATCTTTATTTGCGATAAAAAACCGGTAAGAATAACGCATATATATATATCTTACATTATTATTTAAATATCTTTGGAGAGAGAAAGCAAAAATAAAAAATATGTTTTTGCTTTAAAATGTGTCAAACGTTTTTGCTTTCTCAACAGACACCTAAGTTAAATCGTTGGTATGTAAATTAATATTGAAAGGTGCCAATTTAACATTAATAATTAATAAATTATTTAAATATCTGTAATTAATATTGAATTAATATTTTGAATTAATTAGCAGAGTATAATAAACTTGTTTAATTCAAATTAATTTAAATTAAATATTAGTTAATTTTATCGTGGTTTCGGATGCTGAAAACCGCAGTGTCTCGTGTTTCACCACGAGGCAGCTTCAATTATCGCCTCGGATAGGGTTACTTTGTCTCTACGGAGAGATAACTTTGCACCAAAGGGAGTTTGCGGCGAAGGGAAGTACCAGAGAAGGGTAGATAGAGAAAGTGAATATCTAAGGAAGAAGATTAATCCAGTAATTTCTCGATGCTGGTCGATTATCCTGTCAAATGCTTTACGTGCGAACGCGATTCTAAAAACGCTTCTCGCCTTCTTAAAAAAAAAAAAAACCCCTTGAAAGTCACTTCTTCGTAAGGGCAGAATGTAAATTGACTCTATCATAACACTTGTACGAAGCCTTTGAAAACTATTCCCGGCCTCTCTTCCTTTAAATCGTCCGACAATATTTAAAAGATTTATTTCCCTCCATATCGTTTCGAAATTAATGCATTCGCAATTATGCACCGCCATTGATGCATTTCTCTCTAGTGCTTGCATCTTTCATGTCAACCGTGCTTGCGTCAACCGTGTGGATACATTTGGTTGAAAATAAGTTTTGCTCGGGATATTCGACATGTGTAAAATCCATTTTCATCAAGATGTTGAGCGAAACGTATATTTGTATCTGAAGACGCGATTTTCAAAAGAAAAATGTGCAAATATAACATATATATAACATATATATAACATATATATGAAAATATTATTTATATTTTTATCTAATATATTTTTTATCTCATATATTTTATCTAATATCTATATATGTTATATATAACATGTATATAACATATATATAACATATTTAAAACATATAAAAATATTATTTATATTTTTATCTTATATATTTGGATTACATGAGTATTAAAGTGTTAAAATATTAGAATATTAGAATAAAAAAATGTTATCATATAATTTGTATAATCCATATATGAGATAAAAATATAAATAATTTAAAAATATCACTTATATATTATATTAATAGAAAAATATTATTAATGTATAATTATGCGAGTAACATTTTTACCCTTAAAAATCGAGTCTCCCTATCATTCGTCAGATGAAAAATGAACAGTCTCCGATAGATTAATCCCTCGCACTCTTTCATCGCAACATTTCCGATCGTAAAACGGAAGCAACGTGACACGCAGAATTGTCCCTTCAAACATTTGTGTACCAAGTAATTTGTCCATTTTCATCGTACGTATGTAACAAACACATGAACCTATAAATACACCTTACACGAGGATTACGACTCAATGAAAAATAAATTAATTACATCTACATAATTAATAGTCTTGCAAAAGTAAACGCTCACAAATGTGTGTTTTATCATTAAATCGATGTATAAATGTGATTGTAATTTCGTACAACGTATTTATAATTAAATACGTGATCGATATTAACGATTTGCTTCTCTCTCTTGCAGCCGAGCAGGCAGGATGTCGAGAAATCCCAAAAGTTCCTGGCGAACCGGCCCCGGCAGACTGGAGGCCATCTTGGCGCTGAGTCTGATCCTGCTTCTCGTCCTGCAGCCGGATCCTTGCCGCGGTTCGCCGTCTCATCGTAGCAGGCACCACGAGCACGAGCTGCACGTCGCGCAAGAGGCATCGTCGTCGGCGTCGTTATCCTCGTCGTCGTCGTCGCGCGAAGAATTCGACATCAGGAATTCCAGGATCGCCGAAGAGCTACCGCGAGCGTCCGCTTTCACCGGCAACGATCCGCTGATCGTACGCACCAGAAAGGGTATGATCCGCGGCAAAACTCTGACCGCCACCACCGGCAAAGAGGTCGACGCCTGGTTCGGCATACCTTACGCCCAGAAACCCCTCGGTAAGTTTTGCGAAGGAAAAAATTAAATCGATTGAATATCTTGCGAGGAAGGATAAAAAAATCCTTTCCTCCATTTTCTTCCTCGCAGACAGTTAATCCCAATCGTCGTCGTCAATCTACAAATTATTGTAATAATTCACCATCAATTTAATTAATCACATATTATTGATATCGCAATGTTATAAATATAATAGAGTCGTTAAAAATTAACTTAGCATTAATTAAATATTCTCCTCAAAAGTATTATTTTGTCAGTCATTTTCTTTTTCCTTATTTTTTTATAAATTACACCCTTGAATTTGGTGTCGAGAAATAATTAAATATTAATTATATAATTATTTTTCCTTAATTTTTTATAAATTACACACTTGAATTTGGTGTCGAGAAATAATTAAATATTAATTATATAATTATTTTTTCTTATTTTTTTATAAATTACACCCTTGAATTTGGTGTCGAGAAATAATTAAATATTAATTATATAATTATTTTTTGACACCAAATTCAAGGGTGTAATTTATAAAAAATTGAGGAAAAAGAAAATGATTGACAAAATAATATTTTTGAGGAGAAGGGTTAATTTCAAGTAGGCATTCTTTGACGAGATCCTGGTTGTCCTGCAGGTCCTCTGAGGTTTCGTCATCCGCGACCGGTCGAACGCTGGTCGGGCGTGTTAAACGCGACCGCTTTGCCGAACAGCTGCGTCCAGATCCTCGACACGGTGTTCGGCGACTTCTCCGGCGCCACCATGTGGAACCCGAACACGCCACTGAGCGAGGACTGCCTGTACGTGAACGTGGTGGTGCCGCGGCCCAGGCCTACGAACGCCGCTGTCATGGTATGGATATTCGGTGGTGAGTTCCCAGTGACGATCCATCATCAGTCTACCGTCTTTGTTCCTGGTGCAGTCGTAGCTTTGTTCTTTGTACGCGGTAGCTTCAAAGAGAAGCCTCTGAAGAAGCGACTTATATAATATGCAATCATTCAAGATGCCTTCTCTTCGGAGTAGTCTTCTGTACCAACGACTATAAAGCTGTCGGAGGTGTTATTGAAATTGCCTAAGCTTTACAGTCGCATTTCGAATGACGTCAGCAACGTCATACTACCTTTATGCCAGTCATAAAGAGATTTTTTTATTGCCTTGTTACATTATGTATATTCTTGCCGTGTTAACGTTTCAATTAGATTTTTGTTGAATTTCAAGTTGTTTGATTGTAGATATTTTCCATTGTGACGTGGAGATAATTGCTATTATGCTGTTAGAGGAAACTATTTGCATTGTGGAGGTATGAGTGATGCCGCAAAATATTCGAGGGAATTTTCGTAAATTGTATCAATCAACCCTGGCAACTTTTTGAAGCTACTATTACGCTAGAAAATTAATAAAACGCGATCGATTAATGTTATGAAAAAAAAAATATTATATAAAGTTTTATTATCAATTATTAACAATATAATTCTGCTTTTTTAATTTATATGTATAAGAAATTTTAATATTATATATAAATAATATAAAAAAATGTATATTAGTAAACCCAAGGACCTCTGCGACCTCTCTTTCAGGTGGCTTCTATTCCGGCTCGGCCACCCTCGACGTGTACGATCACAAAACCCTGGTCTCAGAGGAGAACGTGATCGTGGTGTCGATGCAATATCGCGTAGCCAGTCTCGGCTTTCTGTACTTTGGCACGTCCGACGTGCCCGGTAACGCCGGTCTCTTTGACCAGATGATGGCTCTGCAGTGGGTGCGCGACAACATCGCTGCTTTTGGTGGCAACCCCGAGAACGTCACTCTCTTCGGCGAGAGCGCGGGCGCGGTCTCCGTCTCCATGCACCTCCTTTCACCGCTTTCCAGGTCAGTTTTAATCAGGCAGCAAACAGGAATTAAAAGTTGGGAAGAAGTGCAAAAATAAAATTATCTTTAATTCCTTCCTGTTCAATATTTTATATCTGTGTCCTACTTTTTATACATTTTTATTTATTAATTTTGTACAAATTGGAAAATTTAATATACACGTAAAAAATGTACAAGATTTTTAATATTCTTTATTATAGTAATATAATAATATATTTAATATAATAATATAATAATATTTATTTAATATAATAATATATTTTTTCGTAGGATATTTCTTCTCTTTTCTCAATTGACGCTAAAAAAAACCCGTTCGATTTTTGATTCCAGGCACCTGTTCAATTCCTTCTTGTTCAATATTTTATATTTGTGTCCTACTTTTTGCACATTTTTATATATTAATTTTGTATATATTAATTTTTATTATATTAATATTTGTTATATATTAATTTTTATATATTAATTTTGTACAAATTGTAAAATTGAATATACACATAAAAAATGTACAAGATTTTTCAGATTCTTTATTATAATAATATAATAATATTTATTTAATATATTTTTTCGTAGGATATCTCTTCTCTTTTCTCGCTAATTGACACTAAAGAGAGCCATTCGATTTTTGATTCCAGGCACCTGTTCAATCAGGCCATCATGCAGTCGGGCTCGCCGACCACGCCGTGGGCGATAATCTCGCGCGAAGAGTCGATCGTGCGCGGCATCCGGTTGGCGGAGGCGGTCGGTTGTCCGCACGATCGCAACAATCTGCGCGAGGTGATCGACTGCCTGCTGAAGAAGGACGCGGACGAGCTGGTGAAGAACGAGTGGGGCACCCTCGGGATCTGCGAGTTCCCATTCGTGCCGGTGATCGACGGCGCGTTCCTCGACGAAACCCCCCAACGCTCCCTCGCCACGACGTCCTTCAAGAAGGCCAACATCCTGATGGGCTCCAACACCGAGGAGGGTTTCTACTTCATAATCTACTATCTCACGGAGCTGTTTCGCATCGACGGCACCGAGGACGTGAAGGTTACGCGCGATCAGTTCGTCAGCGCCGTGTCCGAGCTGAATCCCTACGTGAATCAGATCGGTCGACACGCCATCATCTACGAGTACACAAACTGGCTGTACCCGGACGATCCCAACGCGAATCGCGACGCCCTCGACAAGATCGTCGGCGATTACCAGTTCACCTGTAACGTCAACGAGTTCGCCGGCCGTTACGCTGACACCGGCAACACCGTCTACATGTACTACTTCAAACACAGGTAAAAAGATCGATTCGCAACTCCATTCGCAAGGCATCGGCTATGCGTGGTCGCTTTGAAAAGTTCCAGAAATTATTTTATTTAACACGAGACGCGCAATTATTTAATAAATATATTTTTTTAATACGATAATCCAATTTTTTAACATGAAATTGAATCGCGTTATGCGTTTACGTAAATCAAATCAAAAACGATATAAATTGAGGGGATAAAAGGTTGAAAATTTTTCTCCAATAAAAAAATAAGAATAAATATTTTTTAAAAATGTATTCAATTGGCAAAGATTTAGCTACTTCTTTAATCGCATACGTGTAATTGAAAAATGTACAATTTTAATCAGATCTAGGAACAATCCGTGGCCACGGTGGACTGGAGTTATGCACGCCGACGAGATAAGTTATGTCTTCGGGGAACCTCTGGATCCAACCAAACACTTCACGCAAGAGGAGATACATCTCTCAAAGAGGATGATGAGATACTGGGCAAACTTTGCAAAGACGGGGTAACATTTTCAAACGCGTAATATAATATTTCATCTGATTTTCATTCTTAGCTCTTTATTTTTTTTTTAATAAAAGAAATGTATCCTAATTTAGGAAAAATAACATTGTATAAAATCAGTATAAAATTAAACTATATAATACGTCATAAATAATTGTATTTAAAAAATATATTTATATTGAAAATTTGAAGCTGGATACATTTAATCGGATTGATTAGAGAATTATTGTTTTTTTTTTTCCTATTAACCAGAGTCATACGGATAAAATACGAGCAAATATTCTCTGATCAATCTAATAACGAGGGACAGATTAATTTCATTATTGTCAACAACGTGGATTAATTAGCCATTCGTCGATTCATACATGTTATCGAAATATCTCGAAATTTCCATTATTCGGAGATATTTCGGCGCCGCGTCAGAATCGCGATATATTTAGACGTGTGATTTGTGTGATCGACCAGGGATCCGAATGTGGGCGACGCCGGGGGATGGTCGTCGGCTTACTGGCCCCAGCACACCGTCGCTAATAAAGAGTACCTGACCTTGGACATCAATAACACGGAGATCGGCAGCGGGCCCAGGGTGAGACAGTGCGCCTTCTGGAAGAAGTACCTGCCGCAGCTGCTCGGCGCTACGTGTGAGTACCATACATGAGCAATCATCTCTGACAACCTGTATCAATTTAGAAAAAATTTAGGCCGTTGAAGGCGATTGGTCTCTTGGAAAATAAATAACGTAGAGAGAATTATTCGTACCAATCATGCCAGGCGACCGACAGTTGCGTCTCTCAAACGCAACCGGTGATCTCTTCCGGATCGAATAATCGATCACGTGCGCGCGCGAGACCCTACCTATCGCAGATGCAAGCGGGAATGACAGGGGTTGAGATTCATCGAACCATCGAGGCCCTCGACTGCGTTACTTACCGCGCGGATTGTCTTGTGTATGACACCTGTTGAGCGCCAAGTACGTTTGATTGTTCTCGCACGCTTGAGAATTGCTTCGGAGAAATCGCATTCCTCGACGTAGGACTGGGTAATTCACGTCGAACACGAGCACACCCTGCTCCCTTCTCTCTCCTCTCGAAACGAGCGGCCAAAGAGAGTGGCTTCCGTCGTCGTCGCGATGCGAGAGATCGCTAATCAGCTCTCGTGCGACGTAAATAAGGGTCCACGTTGCTAAAGAAGCGCGAGGAGAGGAAAGATTCCGCGTGTTCCAGTCTTGAACAAGAGTTCGAGAGTGGGTGAAACATCGCGTAAAGGCACACTATTGTGTGTATGAAGCGACGCACACTAGGACGCGAGCCAACGCTCGAGTTTGCATCATTTATTCAGAACTGCTATCAAGTGCGCTTCGCCAAGTGTCCCACTTAAGGACGGCACTCGCGCTTCGTTGCGGCTTCGACGACGGGAGATCTCGCGAGGAAATCTTACGAGACGCATACGCAGTTCATCCCTTCGTCAGTTTCTTTTTCTGTTTTTGACAGCTGAAGGAGGGGTAGCCGATATTCGACAGATAATAAAATAATTAATAATTTATAAAAAAATAAAATAATTAATAAAATAATTTATAAATAATTTATAATTTACAATAAAATAATAAAATAATAAAATAATTTATAAATAATTTATAATTTATAATAAAATAAATAATAAAATAATAAAATTCGCGATATCTCACGTATGATTATATCGCGATTATATCGAAGCTGCAAGATGTGATCGCGAGAAATTTTAACGAACGAAGACGGATTATCTCCTCTTTTCGAAGATACAATTCAGTTATTTGTTATTGTAGATCAAAATGGAGAAAGAATTCTAACGTGTGCGAGAAGAAAGAATTTTCTTAATTAAAAATACGATTAAAAGGGGAGAGGAAAGAGGGACTCCTCGAGATAAGAGTTCTGAATGAAATGCAAACACGAGGGTTTCTTAATAATTAATTTCAAATAAAAGGAGAAAGTATAAAGAGAGGAGGATCTCTTGTATAAATCTCGATGATGCACTTCGGAATCCGAGGGCCTCGCGAATTAATTAATTCGCGTATGTTTGTAGCGCAAGGTAATCGTTTTCGCGGGCAGATTCATTAACCGATTTTTATCGCCGGCTCGCGCGTGGGTCGCGATAACAGCCTGAAATTTGTACCTGCTCGAGCAAAACGACGTCGCTTTATATGATAATTATTACGATTACGGTATAAAGCCCCGATCTCTCGCACGCCAGTCTGGGATTAAATAGCGTGGCGTGTCATCGCGGTCACGAAAGAAATGTCGCCCGCCGTTTTTATACGACGAATGTATTACAGAGACCACAGAGAGAAAGAGAAAGAATGTATATACTGGGTGTCCTAGACTTAACGAATCAGCCGTTATAGATTCCTGAGGTCATTTGGAGACGAAAAACCTTCATTCCAAAATGTTGAGAAAGATGTAATTTCGGCGCTACAAAAGATTAAAGATTACCAATCAGCGCGTTACGTTTTCCTGTGCTCAGGGACAAAGCACATCAAAGGGCTCATACAGTGCCATAATATCAATATCGATAGAGGGATCGATATAAAATAAAAAATATGACATGTCAGTAGTTTGAAGATTTTTATGAAATCTTCCTCAACATTTTGAATTTTCGTCTCCAAATGATCTCAGGAATCTGCTATTAATCGGCTGATTCGTTAAGTCTGGGACACCCTCTATAAGTATGTACATATCCGGAAAGTTTCTTTTTCTCTCGCGCGCTCGAAAATCGTTCTCGTCGGGGAATTTCATCGTTTCCTCGACACACACCGTGACAGAAAGATGGGGAAGGCGAGGGAGCATCGCGATAACGAACTCTCGTAAATTTCTACTGTACGTATAACTTGGAAATAAGCTCCGTAAGCGCCCGTTAAGACGAAGGAAAGTACCCTCGCGCGAGAAATGTCAAGAAATGCGTCACTGACGCTACGAAATGTTAAATTTGTCATTCCGAGGGAAAAAGAGAGAAACGTATTTGCTCGCAAACATAATTAATTTCATTTACACAGAACGTCTACAGCCTAGTCCGGGGTATGAAATATATTTGCTAATAAATTAAAGAATAAAGGTTCGACGATATAAATCAAATTATGGAGAGAAGAGAGATCAAAAAAAGGGGCGAGTAAAAAAAAAGCTGTTAGTGTGAGTGCGTGGAATGGAATTTACAAGCGAGAAAAATAGAAAGATTCATAATTTGTTGGTTCGTATGTTACATTATGCATTCACGTTGACAACTGTGTTTTTATTCGCTTCGTGTTTTGCCCTTCCCTTTCTCTTCAATTTAATTTACATTTGTTTATTCATTATTGACTTCTATTTTTGCGCGTGCAACATAGAGAGAGACGAACAAAATGTTATTTTTCCGAAACATTGTGTAAACTGCAAACGCTATTCTGTAGATAAAATTTTAAAGCGGTAAATCAATGAAATTTAATTCCTTCGAGTATCTTCTTTTACGTTAATTTCGTTAATAATAAATAACCGCATGAACACTCGCTGTATGCATTTGTATAAAGTAAATCTATTTTCACTCGCATATTAGTTTCAGACCACGAGAATCATTCGTTTCCGCTGGTTATCAAAGAGAGAAAAAAAAACAGAGTGCAAGTACAAATTAAATGCATAAAAAGTACATATATTCTCTATACGAATTAATTATAAAATTCATTATAAAATTAATTATAAAAAGCCTACCTACACGAATTAATTATAAAACACCATTGTGTATTCCATGTAATTAGAACAGGAAGAAAAAGATATACGTTAGATATAAATAAAGAGGAAAACTAAAGGAAAATTTCTTGAACAAGCTTTCCTCCTTCTAAAAAAATAAAGAAGATATCTAAAATTTAACATAAAATTTAATATTTTTAAATATATAAATATTTTATATTTATTTTTATTATATCTTTATTTTTATTAAATATTTTATATTTAAACATTTAATAAATATATTTTATATTTATTTTTATTAAATATTTTATATTTAAATATATATTTTTTTAAATAAAAAACATTTTCTATTTTTAAATATAAATATATAAAATATCCCACGAGGACGATTTCTTTTAAGATTCTCATATTTACAATAATATATTATATATTGTCAAGTAATAAAATATGAGAATTTAAAAAAAATCCATTTACAGGCTGTCGATGTACAAAATTGGGGATCGAAAACGAGATTTTCCGGGCCGCTAAAGTGTTTCTACGAGTTGATACCTTTCGTTAATCAGTTGGCGGTTTCGCGGTCTGGCGTCTCGAAGATGGAAGGAGGAAACCAGAGAGAGAGAAAGAGAGAGAGAGAGAGAGAAGAGAGAGGGGGATGTGTGTGGGATAAGGGGGTTAAACGCCCGGCGCGTTCTCGCGACCCGGTGTTGAGAAGTTTGTTCGGCGACGTGTGCGAGCTCGTCGCACGTGCAAACTCGCGCGGATTCGCGACGACGCGGTTTAGACGCGCCGCGAGTTACTTACCCGCGGCATCGATCCGCGCCCTGCCTGGCCACCACCACCACCACCACCACCGGCACCAGCACCACCATCATCACCGCCGCTACCACCACTACGATCCACCCCCCCAACGCCACCCTCGGCAAGTGTGCTGCTGGTCCGATATACTACCCCCGTTTACTCGGCTCCGCGCTTGTTCGTTTTGTTCCGCTGCGCCAAGAACGCGCGCGCGATCGAGAAGCTCCCCCGCCTCCCCTCCACCCTCCACCCCCCCTCGGCGCGTCGATCTTGCGACGCACAATGCGAAAATTTGCCTATCACGTCGATCCGAGAGAGGAAAGGATCTTCGAGGGCTACCAATGTATCCCCCCGCGGACTCCGTTTTTCGAGATCCCGCGATCCGAAGATCAATGTGAAATTTGGGCTTGTGTTTTGAGAAGGGAGGGGGTATTTATTTTTGCAAATATTGTAGAAATATTATGTAAAACGAGGCGTTGAATCGATTAAACTTGTAAAGAACTCGAGCAGCTGTTGGTGAGATTGATTCTTTGCCCTGTCGTTGCACGTGACTATCATGTCTCTTGATAATTAAGAAAAATATTGATAAAGAGTGTAATAATGTACACTGCTTTTTAATATCGGAAAAATATATTTCGATTTAAATTGATAATTTTATATTTATTGTTAAAAAAATGCCTCGAACTAAAAATTTATTATATAATTGTTATATTATTATATAATTGTTATATTATTATATAATTATTAAAAAATTGTTATATTATATAATTATTATATAATTGTTATATTATTATATAATTATTATATAAATATTATATAATTCGACAGATTAATGCCCCCATCTCTCATATTTGGCAGCAAAATTTCGCTTCTCTCTATTAAAAAAAAATGTTAAAAAACATTACACTTGCTCATAATTAAGTACACTGAGGAAAAAATTATCTTGAAATAAAAAAATTTTAGTTAACTCAAGAAAGCAATTTATTCGGTGGGTACTAATCACGTATTTACTTGTATTCAAAACGTCACGTCTGTTTGCTTAAGTTAAGTATTTATTTACATATGTTTAAAAATATATATATGCTTGAAAAAATATAATTTTTAATTAAATATTTTAATTTTAATTTTACAAAATATTTATTAGAATGCATTTTTTATTCTCAAAAATTTTAAATTTTTTAATTTAAAAAAATAATACATTTAATTTAATAAATTATAGTATATATTTTACGAAAATAGTATTTAAATATAAAAAATATATAAATGAAAATAATGTACTTAATATAACATGCATATTTAATTAAAATTAAATGATTTTGCTTAAATGAAATAAACGATAAAAAATTTTTCCCTCAGTGTACCATTCACTCGCGATTATTTATAGACTCTAGACGAAAAAAGGATGCTCGAGCTATCGGAATACAACTTGAATATCGAAATTTGAGTTTGCGTAGTTTAAGCGCGCGATATGTAGAAGTCTGAGATCGGCAGTGATGATTCTAAGACGGAGACGTTTGTTGCAGCGAAACTGGACGTCGGGTCCAAGGAGACCTGCAGCGGCACCAGCCTCGCCGACTCCGGCGCGACCCGGATACTCCTGATCTTGAGCCTGTTATTGACCGGCCTCACTACTCTGCCTCACATCCAACACGACGTCAGAGGCATCGTTTAGCTCCCGACCATCGCCGCCGCCGGATCGGTGGTCGGCCGTCGAGCCGCCGTCCTAGCCCCGTCGAGCAGCAGCAGCAGCGTCAGCATCAGCATCAGCAGCAGCATCAGCAGCATCAACAGCGGCGGCCCGTTTTCTCCCTGAGGAAGAGGACGAACGGACGGATGGACGGAAGGAAGGCGAGCAAACACACAGACGAAACAAACGAACGAACGAACGATCGGGAAGACGACGGCACCGCGCGAGAAACAGACATATCAATAGTAGACGAGTGCTCGATCGCCGGGGGATCGACGATGAATAAAGCAAAATAAACACGCTCGCGTCTGTGAAAGAGAAAAGGAAGGGAGAGATAGATCAGGAAAACTATGGGGAGAGACCCCTGGGGAACCCAGTGGAATCCGGAGCTCGACTTTTCTTGGCGCGGATCAGTGAAGAGAGAAAGGGGAGGATCGACAGATCCGAGAAAGCTAAACGATAGGGTGAGAGAAGGAGAATAGCGCAAGGTATCGATTCGATATAGCGACGTGGAAATGATAACGCGAAACTATTGGCGAAACGCTACGCGGTTAATTGCGCTCATTAAAGTTCCCGCGAGTCACCCCCAAGACTTGACACTCAAATAGAGCGAGGGAAGTTTCGGAGATGCGCGTAAATTGGAGAATTCAGAGGCTTTAAGGTTCGCGAAAATGAAAGAGCTTGAAAAAATTGAAAGATTGGAGAGAATTCGAGAGGACGTTGAGGATTCACGAGAACTCGAGGTGCGAAGACTCGAGTTACCGGAAGTTATATCGCGCTGGGAATTCTCGTGGCGTCGTAAAACTATCGTTACGACCGACATATCATGCCTCCGTCGATCCCGGTCTCGCCTTATCCAGGATGCCGAGAGAGATGAGCTTTTTTCCCTTCACACTACCCCCGTCGTATATCGTTATGTGGGTCACCCTGGTCATACGGGGATTTTATGAACAAGAATCGCCGCATCGCGTCGCGTTTATTGGGACATTATCCCGTGGAACAGGGATGTACGAGGTGTTTCATACAGATAAGAGGGATACAGACCAGTATTTCCCTTATAAAAAAAATTAGCATCTTTGGCAAAATTTCCGAAAACGAATTGCATTTGAGGCATTTTATTTTTCACATTCTTGTCGCAAAGAGATTCAATCGCTAATAAAAGTTACCATTTATTTTCTTTTTTATTAAACAACATTTTACGATGTTTAGCGTCGAATAATTTAATAATATAAAGAATCTTTGTTGGAAATGTTCTTCGCCGGAAAGCACACTTTGCTGACGTAAGGGAATTTATTTATATCGACTTGAAAATAAATGTCTCCAGGCATTTTATTGTAAAGATCAGATTTTTTTTTATTGAAATAGAATTATCAAAAATTTATTTTTCACAAAGAAAAAAAGATGCTCATGTCTATATATATTTTATGTGATACCCATCTATAGGGGACACCTCGCATATATCGGATACAGACCTGGATTGAAATGAGAGTCGTCCGCAGAGAGACTTTTGCAATTTCGCCTGGAGTCTCGCTGGACCTGCAGAGCTTCCCTCGCAATATAACGAGATCTGCATTGAAATATCTTTGAAAAAAAAAAAAAAACTCTGTTCTCTTATCGATGCATCTAATTCTGTTCGAAAAGGGTATCAGTTTCTCCCCGATGAGGGATCGGCTCAAATCGATATAAAGCGAATCGCATTTCTGCTTCGTAAATATCACATATCTAATCTGACATGACAATGTTATATTATCCTGCACCTCGTATCGGCATCAATCTCGATCTCAATTTTGCATTGTTTCGTTATCGATCGATGTCTGAGATAACAATCGATCTATTCTTATCGCGAAATCGCGGATTTCAATCCCCGATGCAGAGATTGCGGATGTGAAAAATCTGCAAAACTGTCCATTAAAGGATTTATCTAACGGAGTAAGAATTATCTCCCCTCGTTTGTCACGACGTGCACCGATGCACCGCGTGTCGCTTATCGCGATTCATACTCAACAGCCGACGAAGATGAGCGCGACGTCGCGTGAAATTGCCGTTGCTCCCTCTTCCCTCCCCCCCGGATCGACAGACTCAGCATTTTCGCGCTCGCATCTATCATGTACCTATACATGTACGTACGCAGAAAAGTGGCAATAGGGTGAGCAATTCGATCTGTACGACCCGATACTCTCCCATATGTCGCATCGCTTTCGTAAAAGGAACGAGAGGAAAAAAATAATTCCATCCATCTCTCGCGTTATATCCTTCTCCTTTCGCACAAATTCGTTCGTATCGTGTCCTAAAGCCATGGGAACTCGAATCGAATGATGCAGATCTAGTTTCCATCCTCGTGTACGAGAGAAAAAAAAAGGGAAATTAGAGGAGGAGAGGAAACGATGTTTTTTATTTTTCAACCCCGACGCTAAAAGCTCGGATTTTGGCGCGTTGGAGGCAAGATGGACGAGGGATTAAACGGCAATGATAATTAATCCTCGTCCCAGGAAGGTGTCCAATGTATACCTGATGAGCAGCTGCAGTATTTCCAGGAAGCTCGCTCTCTCCTATTGATTTTTATTTCCACTTTTGCCGGAGACCGACGCGCATCAGAGTGTCGCTGTGTTGTGATAGGAAATTTTAAATCCTCGCTCCCACATCATCCGATTTTGTCCTTTCGAATAAATTCACGCGCAATCGTTGACGTAAGAGACTCGAGCTTCAAATATTCCGCTTTTAGAATTAAATTATTCCTTTTACGCACTCGAACATTAATTTAGGCCATCGCGAAGGTCTCGTATAAATCATCTCTCGCGTTAATCGCTCCGAGGGTCGCCCTCGATCGTCGGTCCCGAGTCGAATTCTCGTCGACAGATTTGACATTCCCCTGAAAATTCTAGAGATTCCAAGACGCGAAAGAGAGCCGGATTCCATCGTGATTCCCGGGGACCCCTTGGGCCCACATCTAGCTAACTTAGCAGTACAACAAGAACCCGTTACAACGTAAGTAGACATGTAAAAAAGAGAGAGAGAGAGGGAGAGAGAGAGAGAGAGAGAGGAGAGAGTACTCGCTAGTTCGCAGTAAGAGATAAGAAAAAAAAAGTTATTACACATAAGACAAATGGCAAAAAAAAAAAGAAATTATAGAACGATTTATCAAGAAGTCTGTACAAAGGACTCTAAACGATTATAATCCCACGCGCGACGATGAGCACCGGCGCCATGCGCGTTGTCCACGACAAACTCGAGCTTCGACGGACCCGAGGATCGTCGAGATCGATCGAACATTATAGCGAAAGTGAGAGAGTGTGTATGTATGCGTGAGAGAGAGAAAGAGAGAGAGAGAGAAAGGGAGAGGCTAAAATATATCAATTGAAAAGGAAATAAAAATTAAAAAAAAATAATAATAAAATAAAAAGGATAGGAAAGAGATCGCCTTGATTGTGGTTCTGTGTGCGTAATTTAAGATGTGTATAATAAAACGAGAGGATTACACTCTTTCGCCGGTTCTCCATGAAATATCGATAATTCATTAGGCGTCATTTTTACTCGTCTTTTGTCCTACGAAAAACCAAAAATACGCGCTGCGGAGACCACACGTTATTGACAGACGCGGAGAATTATTGATATACATATATATATATATATATATATATATATATATATATATCACGCTAATAATAATGATAATATAAGAATAATTAAGAATTACAAAATATAACATAGTGATAACAAACAAGACGAGATGATATCAACAATGATAATAACAACGGTGGAAAGCGACGATAATGAGATGGTGATAACGTATAATAATAATTATTATTATTATGATAATAAATGTAAAGCTAACAAGATAATGTTAACGATAATTTTAATGAATAAACAGTAGCGCGATAACGGTACTAGATATATATAATAGTGACGAGAAATTATAAAAATAAATCAAACAATCGATTTCGAGGTCGAAAGGAGGTATCAAAAAAAAAAATGGGACTTTGAGATCGATCTTTCTTCGGTTTTCGCGTCGATACCTTCGAAATTTTCCATCTCGGTATCGTCGTGTTAAGGCTGCACAAATATATCGGCGAAGAAAGGAGATAAAAAATTTAATATATTAAATATTTAAAAAAATATATAACGATCGCACACATTTTCACGCGATATTCTGAGGAAAAAATCCGGACCCAGTCACCGAACAATCAAAAAATCGAGTGCAAAATCTTCCCAAATCTTCGAATCGGGAAAAACTCGGACGGAAAAGTCCTCGCGAAAAATACGCAATACACGCCAAGCTATACTTATCTCTATTATTCTAAAAGAATCGGATATCCTGTCGGTAAAGGTCGAAAATATCTGGTTAATTTAATATCCGAAACTAATTGCACGCTATATCCAATTATTACGAATCCCGACATCCGGATTATCGGAATCTAATATCCGAAAAGTCGGATCTATCCGCGAAAAATTCACTCGGATCATTAATAAGTCAATTTGCAAAAATCCTATACTAATTATTCGCTACATTATGGCAAATCGGACAAAATGGTCGGATTGCGGAGCACGGTGCGTAAAAGTTGAGAAATTTATTTAAAAAAGTAAAAATTGAAAAATTAATTAATAAAAAATTAAATAATTAACAAATAAAATTAACTAAAAATTAATTAATTAAAAATTATAAATAATTAAATCAACGATAAAGAGACGCGAGAAAGATGAAAATAAATTAAAAGGAGAACGCTCTCTCTCTCTGTATTATTTATATTTTCGCGTGTTTCGCGTATTATAGTGAAATCAGAATATCAGCAAATTCGTATTTTTAGCGTCCTAATGGCATCATACGAGAATTCGCGTCGATGTTGTATGTGTTATATATGTGCGTATGTTGTCTGCGTTCTCTCTCTCTTGCGTTGTCTACGCGTGTGCATATCAACGGCATCGATAAAAAAAATAATGTAACTGTATCCTCGAGATTACAATCACTTTTCAATACTTTCTTTTATCAGTGATAAGCCTTCGAAAAATCTCGTCGTGATAATCTAATCCACGCAAGTTTACGTTTAACATTCTATAGATGTATAATTATAATTATACATATTTTAATTACATATAAATTAAAATCTATATAATTTTATATATATATATATATATATATATATATATATAATAAATATATTAATTATAAATATTATGAATAAATTGTGACTAATATTGCAAAGTGATTTCTTCCATAAGAAAAATATGAATGATATAAATAGTGGATATAAATATGAATGATATAACAAAATGATATAAATATGAATGATCTAAACAGAAAAATGATGTAACAGTTTTTCTGTAAAGTTAGTTGCACAGTATTTTTTGTCGATGCCGTTGAACGTGCGCGTGTCGAACGACGGATAATCTATCGGCGCAACTTGGAAAAGAAAGTGAGAGTAACAAGAGGAACTTTGCGAGAAAAGTATCGGGATAGCGATTATCGCGAGAACGGCGAAGTTGAAAGTGTCGAAGCGATCCATTTAGATAAGTCAGCTGTCATATAAGAAGCTTACTCTTTCCGAGGAAAAAGCAAAAATCTCGCTGCTTGTATAAATTTCTTAGCCTACGATATAATACATATTATATATATAATCTTGCGTAGCGCGAGAGAGGAGATAAAGATGAGTGTGTCGACAACAGAGGGGGAGAAGGAAGAGAGCGAAAGGCGAGAAACGCCGCGGACAATCCACCCTTGGTTCTGTGAAAAAAAAAAGAGAAAAATCGACACGTTAAAGCGAACAGACGCGAGAGGACGAGGTCTTCTGCATCCAATCGGGTTCTAAGCACCGAGAAGAAACGGTTGATTTGGACGCTGAAGGCTTCAGGAGGACCCGAAACCTTGGATAAGTAGACGGATAAATCTCTATATAATGCATACACCCCAGCAAACGCCAAATAGCAGTTATATAACTGTCAGTTATAATTTTTCACTCAACAATATAACTGTTATACAGGGTGTTTCAGACCACCCGTACCACCCATTTAAAAACTAGAGAGGTGGTTATTTCAAAAAAGTAAAAACATTTTCTTTATAAATCGGGTGCGCTCTATCGAAACGTGATATTTTCAACTTCTAGTTCTGGCCGGAAATAGAAGATTCAGACCGGAAGTTTTTTTTTAAATGGAACCCCTTATTTTCATTGCATATTCTTGTAGCTTATCTCGAGAGCTTTCCAAAACACTATAATAAATTATTTTTCCATGAAGTACTTTTCGAGTTATGAGGATTGAAATCATTTCTTAATTTTACATAAACCATAAAATATCTTGTAAAATATTCATTTTTCGATTATCTTATCTTAATACTTTTATGTAAAAATAATGAGAAAAATCAATTGGTGTAAAGAAAACATACAGTTGTTTCTAAAAAAAAAAAATGTAATTTGCAATTAACAATTCCATATTTTTTTTCTTAGAAACAACTATGTGTTTTCTTTACACCAATTGATTCCTCTCATTATTTTGTACATAAAAGTATTAAGGTAAGATAAAAATGAATATTTTACAAGGTATTTTATGGTTTATGTAAAATTAAAAAATGATTTCAAGCCTCATAACTCGAAAAGTACTTCATGGAAAAATAATTTATTATAGTGTTTTGGAAAGCTCTCGAGGTAAGCTACAAGAATATGCAATGAAAATAGGGATTTCCATTAAAAAAAATACACTTCCGGTCGCTTCTAAATCGCCTATTTCCGGCCGGAATCAGAAATTGAAAATATCACCATTCGATAGAGTGCACCCGATTTATAAAGAAAATGTTTTTACTTTTTTGAAATAACCACTTCTCTAGTTTTTAAATGAGTGGTACGGGTGGTCTGAAACACCCTGTATAACAGTTATATTGTATATAACATGTTATGTAACAGTTACGTAACATGTTGTTGAGTGAGAAATTATAACTAACAATTATATAAATGTTGCTTGCTGGGAGGTAGAGTCGCCCTCCCTTTTTTCTCTCTCCGTTTTCAAAGTGCTTCGAGAAAGGATGGAGAGCCGGTCGGGACGAAAGGCTCTCGGGAGAGAAGTCTCGCTTTTGTCGTCGATGGGACTCGCAGCGCGTTGCTGAAGAAAAGTAGCCCGCAGGCCTAAATATGCTCTAATTAATTCCAAGATACAGAAGAGGAGAACGATTAACTATTATAAATGAACTAATGAAACGATGAATCGTTGTCTCTAGCTGTCAACGGCCGGTCGTGCTTCGATAGGGCGCCTCCTTATTCACCAGGGGGGAGAAAACGCATCATCTTCCCCGGGGGGGAGGGGGGTGCGTCGTATCGAGGATCGGATCAGCGATGTGCAACCACCGCGTGCAACCGCTCGCTAAATACGTCTTGCTACTCGCAAATTCCTTTCGAAAAAGAAAAAAGCTAAAAAAAAAAAAATATAACTAACGCAAAGTGTAAGATAATATCTATTTACATTTCCTCTTATATCGATAATAGGAAGTATAATTTATTATCTACTCTCTACGACGATCTATTTATATTTATTACAACACATATACACACACACAGAGACACACACACAAGTACACATTCTTGTCATCTATTTTATATTACAATCTATTCATTATCTCGAGTAGGTGACGCGATAAAAAAATTCGACACTTGACGCTTCACGTAAGATATAATCCAATTGCCTGCTCGTTATTGTCGATCGGAATAGCTTGTATTAATCAAACCGAATGAAAAGCTGACGTTGAACTATCTCGCGGTAATATTGTAGATCTTTTAAACGAGAGTCGCGATCGAGGGAGAGAGAGTTGCACGCGTGGGTTGCGACGAATGAGTCTCTGGTCGCGGCGAATGACCGATCACCTAATTTAATAATAATTATAATTACTTATACATATATAAATATATTTAAATATAAAATTAATGGGAAGGAGAGAGACGTATATATACAGAGCGCCCGTTTTGCGGTGGCCGCTGTAAGATAGACACTCCGTATATATGTATATCTTGTGTGTATACTTCTATATACGAGATTGGAATAAGAACGATCTCCCGACGACGTTTCGCGACTCGGAATCTCGAGGAGGCGAGGGAAAGGAAAAGGGAGCCGCACAGATTGTACAGATTTATCAGAGATTTATCCCTCTCCGACTCGCGAAACATAAACACCGATCGTTCCCGTTTCAAAAGGTATATATGTATGTATATTAAACATATGATGATTATTATAATCAAGTAGAATACGTACGTATTATACGAACGACAAAATCTATCGCTTGTATATACTGAGAATATCATAATAAAATGATGTACGAACGACGAGATCTGTGTCCCCTCCCCCCCCCTCTCTCTCTTTCTCTCTCAAAGATTATTTTCTTCCAATCCGAGTCTCCAGTTCTCTCATTCCTCATTTTTGCTATTATTATTTAGAGCGACAGATGTGATATTGACGGATAACATGGTAAAATGTTCTGTTGGCGGTGTTGAAAATGTTTATTACTATCCAGATACATATAACTAGATGTGAGATTAAAAATCGCATCTGATAAAAAAACAGAAAATTTATGTAGAATCGTTGTAAAATGGAACGATCACGCTATATCAGGAACAAATAAAATCGTGTTTTCAATCTTTGGACACAGATTTGACACGATTTAACCGATTCGCGAGATTAATTATTAATTACTGCAACAGCGAATAATATTGTCTTGCTTCCAATATAATAATCTCAAATATCTTATAAAAAATCACCTGCTTTATAATAAATAAAATTGAATTTTCATTGGGCACAGATTTGACACGCGATTAATCAATTGGCGAGATTAATTTTTAATTGTACGAAAACACTGTCTTGTCTCTTTATTCAAACAAACAGATTCCAATAAAATAATCTAAAGTATCTTATAAAAAAATCGCCTTTATTATCCAAGTAGGTATCACGAAAAAAATCTCATGTGAGATAAATGGCATTGTTTTTTGCGACTTATTGTCGGAATGCGCCGACTAGAGTGCACGGCTAAAAAGTGCGCAATTTATTTCTATTACTTACGCGAGAAATGCTACGAGATAAATGCGAGAGGAAGCGAGTCGCTAAAACGCGACTTCGCGTTCGTCAGTCTATGCGACTATTAGGAATCGTGTCGCAAATACTCGTGCAACAACAGACAGATTTGGCGATTTCCGTCCATTTCCGTCGAAACGTATAATCCTTGAGGCAAATTAGACGA
Organism: Camponotus floridanus; assembly: GCF_003227725.1. Classification (NCBI taxonomy): domain Eukaryota; kingdom Metazoa; phylum Arthropoda; class Insecta; order Hymenoptera; family Formicidae; genus Camponotus; species Camponotus floridanus. The sequence goes on from NW_020229492.1 coordinate 963,737, forward strand.
ATTACGTCCTAAAAGCGCCGGCTTTGCCCGCTTTAATGATAAAAGTCTTTACCGTGTTCTCGTCCAGCTTGGCAAAATTCTCCGTCTGCGTCACGGCTGTCATGTGATTCAAGGCGAACTTGAAGCAGAACTCCTCGAGTTCCTACAAAAATCACTCGCCGCATTTATCGAATATCACGATTGACGTAATTCAATGGCAAGTTAAAGGCGATAGCTACCTTTGCGTTGTACTCGATCGCGACGCTGTACAGATATGCCGCATTGGATATGCTGATCCCTTGCTTTATCATCTGGATGCAATGCCTTTTAAGATTGTTCTCGCAGTACGCGTTCGCCAAATCAAGGAGCTCTGTAATGTGGTTGCTTTAATCGATTGCGAGGTGATATGCGGATTGCATATTTATGACTCGAGCTCACCTAACGCCTTTTCTGTAGGTAGATCGATCAAGTCGGTGTACAAGTATTTCAGAAAGGCTTTATACACGACGTAGGAAAATTGATCGTGCTCGATGATACTGTCGGGAAAAACACGCGATATGATGTAATAAGCTTGAGATTTATATTGGTTATATGAGAAATAACAGGAATGAGAAATACAAATAAATAATTACCTCTGATTGTTTTCCGCCCAATTATGCTGGAACATGGTCCTGAAGTACGAAGAACGAATCTTCAGAATAGCCTTGTGGACGTGGATGGCTTGCCCGTTCACTTGTATCGTGAGATCGCTCGTCGACTGTGGGAGAGAAGAGAATTAGAGACAAATACATATAATTAGATTTAATAATTAGAGATAGATATAATTCCTAGATTAATACCTAAAAGGGATTTGTCATATTTATCGACTAAAATCTACGAAAAAAAATATATATGTGCAATTTTTTAAATAATTTCACATTAAAGCACACGCACGTGTACTCATTTTCTTTTATCATATATCTTTCTTTCATCTAGAGAGAAATTTTTCCACTTTACAATAAAATACAAATCAGTCAACTATATTTTAAAATAGAATTCAATAAGAAAATAAGTCTTAAAGCGCGCAATAAGTCTTATAAACAAATATAATAAGCGTAAAATATTATCATATATATATATATATATACAGGGTGTCCCAGTTATCTTCCGTCATATTTCAAAGACAGATTCCTGGGATCATTTGAAGACGATTTTTCCTCAGCAAAATGTCAATGAAAGCCATCATTTTTTGCATGTTCTCGATTTTTGTCATCATATATCTTTGCAATTAAGTCTTAAATTAAAACTCAACTAAAGTAAACTCTATTTAAAATTAATCAAAGAATGTGGTTTTGTTAATATTTTATTTCTACAAAGCTTAGTTTATGAAAAACCCCTTATTTCCAATCACTTATAATTCGAAAATTATTAGTGCCTCGACATTTTCGTTGAGGAAAAATCGTCTTCAGATGATCCCAGGAATCTGTCTTTGAAAGATGACGGAAGATAATTGGGACACCCTGCATATATAATTGAATATAACTATAATATAAAATAAAATATAAATATAAAAATATAAAAAATATATAAAAAAAAGATATTGTCACCTTTTAGGTTCTCCTCTCTGTTATGCCTTCTGAATTGTTTCTTTTCTCTCTCTCATGTTCCTTATTATATTCATTTAATTTTCAGAATGCAAAGAAGCGCAAAACAGATAGGAGAAAAAACATAACGTACGGAATCGTCAAACGCAGTTCCCAGACACTCCAATATACTCGAATCCTCGTTCTCATGCAAAATCAATGGTTTGTACATGACGCTGGGCCACCCGTAGCACGCGAATGTGTCGTGCATATCCGTAAACGGAGTGGGAGTCGGAGTCGAGATGCTCTGCCCGCGACAGTTACCCCACATGTAGACCCGTCCACCTACGCCAACGGCTGTGCTTATGTGATTGTAGTGCAGGGCAGCAATGTCGGAGATCCTTCCCATTTCGTGCGTGACCTGACAATTCAATTTTGTCGATTACAAAATCGCACACTTTTTCTCTTTCTCTATTTATTACGCTGATGTACAGCTCACCAAGACTGGGTTACAGGCGTTCGTTTTATTGCCGATGCCTAATTGACCATAACTATTCCCACCCCAGACGTAGAGTTTCCCCTCATCTGAGAGCGCCAACGTATGCGCGTATCCACAAGCCACCTTGACTGAAATGTTAACGTCAATTGCTCGCTGATGTCATCTTTATTCTAAGAAATAAATTGAAAGAATAAAACGTATGATTACTTATTACAACGCCTATCAACGAGCCAACTCGACTCGGGGTCATCTGGTTTACATAGTTGCCTATTCCCAGCTGGCCGACTCCATTGTAGCCCCAACCATATACCTCGCCGTTGTCGGTTACCACCATGCTGGAGGTCTGACCGCAGGAGATATGAACAATCTTCTTCCCGGCCAAATTGGAGGTCACTTGTCGCGGCGAGCCCTGATTCGTGCTGATATTGCTACCCACTTGTCCACAATTATTTTGTCCCCAGGCATACACCTAGATTAAACGATCCTCCAGTTTGTAACTATGATAGATTCCAGTTGTTCTGTCTTTGATATCGCTCACCTCTCCCTCTTCAGTGAGAGCGAGAGAATGATGGCTCCCACACGCAACATCCACAATGCATTTCATATTCAATCCAGCTCCTAAAGTGGGTATATTCACTAGAATTGGTGTGAGACCCTGATTGCATGTTCCGTTTCCTAATTCGCAGTAACTGTTGTGTCCCCAGGAATATACCTGTCAAAAATATTAATTCAATTGATATCTCACATTTTATATGTATTTAATATTTGATAATTTCGTATAACTTTTGCAATTCTATCTAGAATCACTGCAGATGTTGACAAATGTTTTTGCACATGTATAAAATATTACACAAGATATTATAATTATATTACAAGTGTGTACAAAATAGGAATATTAATATTATGCTTTACTTCTAAAATCGTCAAGAAACATATAGTTAGTTTGAATTTACATTTTACAATCTGCATTGTATTCAGTTTAACGAATATGCAATTTTCCAATTATACCTCTCCCTTCTCTGTGAGCGCCAAAACGTGAGGTCCACTGCCACAGGCAAACGTCTTTATATCTTTGTCGCACAAGACTTCTATTTTCTTTGGATACAATGTGCTATGGGCATCGCTGATTCCCAAACATCCAGCAATGTTGTTGCCTAAGCCATACACAGACTTGTCTTTCATCACAAGTAGAGCCTCATTGCCTAAAGTACCTACATCAAAGGTAACAAAATAATGATACTGCAAAGCAATAATATAGTAGGATGCAAAAAAAATGCTGTATATTACCATATACCATGACCATATGAATTTGTGAAATAGTATCTCGCTCCAGCAAGCTGAAGATTGGCCAGTTTCGCAGATACGAGGAATTCATATTGCATGCAAGATTGTTTCACTTTTCCTTCTTCTTTGAATTTATAATGGCCTATACTGACCCAATTAGAAATAAGGGTCAAATTAATTTGGCCATCAACTGATACAGATTGTTTTACAAAAGTGTTTTGTTTTGTCTCTCTCTCTCTTTCTCTCTCCCTCCCTCTCACTCTTCTTTTTCAATATCTCTGAAAAGCCAATAGAAAGATTTCTTACATCTTTTATATCTTGCAATACAACTTAAATGTTGTAAATTATACAATATAAATTATATTAATATAGTTTATATATATTTAATTATACAACAATATTTAATATATACTATATGATATATATTATTATATAATATAGTTTATATATATTTAATTATACAATTAAACAATGTATTATGAAAATAGAAAATTTTTGAAAATAAATAATAATTGAAAATTTTGTCATAAACTAACCCTGCTGAAACTGACAATTAGATATTTGCGATTGCAAGACAAATTGATATATTCATTAAAAAAAGATGAAGAAGACATGATTTAATATTTATTTGAAATGTGCAAAAAACCCACGAAAATTTCACGATTTTCATCGATTTTTATCGAGATTTTTATAGAGAAAAAAAAATTAATGTTACAATATTATCGATCTTATTTCTGATAGAGATTTTTTCTATTTAAAGATATACAAAGTCTCCTTATTTACTCACTGATAACACTTGACGTATTAATGCTATCTCACGTAAACGCTTTTCATTCTAGCAAAATTTCGGAGCATTCACAATTATTTCCACTTTACAGCTGTTCAACAGCTGTAAAGTTTGACACTAATATATTCAAATGCAATGTATTCATATTTTTTACATTTATCATGCACGCTATGAATCTTTTCTTTTCCTCGTTAAATTTCCCTTCGTCCGCTGACAGAATCAAGCACCACATGTCAACCAGCGTCGACAGAGATCAACAAGCAATTAATCTTGTTGGGGTGAAGGGGGATTCTATCTATGAAAGTGCTAGAATCTAGACTAGAAACCTCGAGCTGAAAGGTTGACTAAAAATAAAAATACTAATTTGTCATTTTTTGATCACATGATGTCTATAGATGCAATTTTATTGTCGCTAAAAAGTAGCGTCAATGAAATTGCATTTTATTGACGCTAAAAATGAGCGTCAAATAAAAATAGAAACCCACCCTAAAATCCTGGACACTATTCAAGTCGACTCGTTGCCGATTGGCTACGACAAAAAATGGCAGAACCAATGAAAGAAATTAAAAATTTTATAACTATATTCGGTAGCATTAAAAATCCAGATTTTTAGTCAATCAGAATCTATCACGTGACGAAGCGGCTCAAGTGGACAGCTTTAAATAAATAAATAAGTCGATATAATTTGCGCATATTATTTTCTCACTTTACGTTAATTAATTAACGTATTTAACGTTTAATTGACTTCTTAAAAATTTGAAAATAATCTTTTAAAATTATTAAATGAGGGAAAATTACGCAGGACATCTTGGTACCTTTAAAATGAAATATGGATATTTAAATATTTAAATATTTAACCAGAGAGAAGACTGAGAGATGTCATGGCCCGCTTTTATAGTTGTTCCCTGGAAGAAATACTCCCTCTGTAAACATTAAAAACGTGAACATGAACTACAAAATCAATGTTTACGAATGTTCTCAGAGAGTAACATATATGTCTCTCTGATAATATAAATAATATAAATAATTTAATTAATAATAATTTATTATATAAAAATATTAATATCTATTATATTATTTAAAAATATTAATATCTATTATATTATATAAAAATATTAGTTCTCTCTTTTCACACTATTATTTATTTATTTATTTATGTGTCTTCTTTTTCTTCTTAACATCATTTATTTATTTATTTATTTAGTTCGCCCTCAGTCCTTTAAAATGCAAAAGTAAATATTATAAGATTTGACTTTGGAAAAGCGCGATAAAACAATCGAATCATTCGTAATTCATATCATTAGCATAATATACTATGAATTTTCTACGTTATATATTGAATCGAAATTGCGCGAAAGAGGAAAAAAAGAACAAGCCTATGAATAGACATTTCCATCGTTTACTAAAAGAAAAAGAAATTAAAAATATCTCTCAATTTTTTTCTCTATTTCTTCGGGCAAGTCTACATATATGACCAATATGATTAATTGATTCCATCTTTATATATTTATCATTATGTGCTATTAATTAAAGCCGTAGACAATATTCAGAAATCAAAGTTGCGCGAACGTTGAGCACAGGTATGGCCATGCGCAGAAACGAATGCGCAGTGGTTCGGCCGCCATGTTGGCACGTGACTGCTACGTCACTGCTACGTCAAACGCGTCATACGGCCGCCATGTTAGCGCGTGAATCGGAGTCATACGCAGTTACACGGATCGTCGTACATCCGCATTTTTCGCATCTTTTAAACGTTTTTAAACGAATATCGCGAGTGAACGAGTGTCGAGAGTGTCCAAGGATGATCGCGCGACTTTCATAATGTGTCGATGGAAACGCGCGACAGCGATTTTTGACGATATTCAGTGATGGCGTCATCGCGAAGATGGAGCGAAGTTGCGTCGCGTTATTCGCGCCCTTGATGATGATTATCGGATGCGAGCGAGTATCGGGAGTGCCGAATAAAGTGTCGCGCGTTCGCGTTGATGATATCGTGTGAGTTTGTGTGCATCAAGATCGGAATGGGACGTCCCGAGGCGAGCGAACTGTCCCGAGGAGAAGCGGCCTGTGGAACAGCCGGTGAGTAGATTTGATTTATCATATTTGCGTGACAATTCGTGCTCATTCGACGCTTATACAGCATCGCGATGTCCCGAATTACATTCGGACAAATCGGCGCCGCATCATAATTCGATTCGGTGCAATTCAAATAAAGTCGATCGCGTGAAGATGGTTATGCTAGGAGCGATTTCAAATTTATTTTGTACGCGCGCGCAGTGCTGCACAGCCTATCTCGTAGGGCTGCCAACTGTTAAACGATAAATTTGTTTGATCTAACCTAACCTAATCTAACCTAACCCTCAGTGTCTTTGGATATCGAATGTAAACACAAGCGTATGCTGCCTGGATTTTATCATGCTTTCAAAAATAATATTTAATTATTTCATTAGTGCATTACATTTTATTACGTAGTATATTAATCGTATTAAATGTGCGACGTACAGTTTTACACATTTTAATGAGGAGCATATAATATAATTGGTTAGGTTAGATTAAATTAAAACAAGCTGCTGTGATTCATTTAACGTAATAGGATTAATTTGACGAATGTGCAGCTATTGAAGTTACATGATATTTGTGGACACATTTCTAAAGTAATCATGAGTGTCTTATCTCATCTCGATTACATAAAATTAAAATATAAAATATTTATGTATTCCACATTAACGTTATTCATTACAAGTACTATATTATTTTTCTTATATCTCAATTGTATTATCACATTATTTCATCGATGAAGCTTTTCATATACCGCAGACAATATGACACTGTGTGTGGAATTTTACACAGGTAATACGTAGCACAAAAATAATTTGCTCTCAAGTATTGTGCGCATTTCTTAAAAATAAATCAAATTAAATTATTGTCAGAATCCAAACATCGCTACATTGCCAGGATTGTATCTTATTATAACTGCGATATTATCACCTTTTAATATGTGTGCGCAGTATTACATACATAAAATATATAAATTTATTTGAAACGTACTGAAATCTTTATCTTATTTATAATATTCATGATATTATAAAAGAAAATTGCAACCCTAATGAAACAGAGCAGTGGAATAATTGGTTGATACTTATGCTGGTCTACAATATTTACCCTTTTTTTACCATTAGACTTTTGGTACTTTTTTTATTATACAGATGTTATCTGTAAATATAGTACTCGTAATATTGTTTCTGTATCACTGTAAGCATACAAAAATAATAGCATTTGCAGGTAATTATGTTATACTTTTATATCGTAAGAAAGAGAAAATAAAATTAAAGTTGAATACTGAATGTGCTCTAAAGTAAATCTCATCTAAATAAATAAATGCATAAATGTGCGCTCCACATTCCTCATGAAAAAAATACATAATATTAATCTTTATGTATTATTTTTAGATTTGGTTTTTATTCTTTTAAATTCTCTAGATGCACTTTTCATTTCTGCTCTCTTTCTTTCCAACTACTAAATATACTACTAATCTATCATTTTTAATATAGATCTATCATTTTTAGTGTACATTATTGCAGTAAGTATAAAGAATAAAGAGCAAATCTTTTGACACATTTAAAATGTACAGAAAAGTCAGTTTTATCTGATGCTTTTTATTCAATAGAAATATGTAAAAAAATCTGAAAAAATTCATACGTCTTTTTAAATCTTATTCTTTCTAAATAAAAATTAGAATAAATTTGCAAAATAATTTGCTTTAATATATTTTTATTGCAAATATATGAAGTAAAATCCTCAAGGTGAAACTCACTATGAAAACATCGATAGAGAATAAAAAATAGATCGTATACGAAAAAATTATAAAAAATAGATCGTATACGAAAAAATTAAAATATTTACATTACATATTTGATATATTGATTTGTTTCATGATATATTGCAATAATTAAAGTATGATTACTGATATAATCTGCCATGAGACTACAGAGAAAGCCAGCTTTAATTCTTTATTTTGTTCAATATTTTTAATAATATAATAATTAAATTAAAGTTCTATGAAAATATGCTTGAAATATTAAATAAAAAAGATTGTTTCTTATGTACAACCTTATAAAGTTTAAGTAAACAAAAAATCATTGTTAATAATATACATATATAAATTGATAATTAAATAAAACAATTAATTAATTAATCGACACAATCCACGTTTTTTTTAGCTTTATGTCTAACATATATATATATATATATATATATATATATATATATATATATATGTATATATATTTTTATAATTAAAAAATGTTTCTTTCTAATATAAATTAAATAAAAAGTATAATATGCCTTTAAATACTTTATATTCACACTTATTGCAATAAACCAATAAAGAATGCTTTTACATTCCTCCTTGAACTTTGGCATACATATCCTTTATGCCAATTATCTCACATGCTTTTATTGCATGATGACAAACAAGCCCATTATCCTTCATGAATTTTCTTTACAAATATTTTTATATTCTCAAACTGTGTAAAGAAATCATGTAACACTGAAAAATACAAAGTTATATTAAAAGAGAAGAAATAAATTTTATATTATATAGTATTGACAAGTATTTTCTTACCAGTGTGTTCCTTATATGTAGGAATATACATTAATCTTTGACCAGTCTTATTTTTAATCGTCTTTAGGGATGCTTTGGCTTTTGATAACGCAAATCCAGCCAATCCATTTCCATTCCCAGTTACTATATATGAATTGATTCTAGTCTTACGTGCTAAATTACTGGTCATACAAGTTATCATTTTGTTTCCCAAAATCCAGGTTTCAAAACTTTCAAATGTATCTGCAGAAAACAAAGATATTAATTATATAAGATTCTAATATTTAGAACTGAAACATCAAAAAAAAAAAAAATTGATAATAGACATCGTATCACATGATTTTTGTATGTATGTAATTTAACCATTATAATCCAATAATAGCATAAATATTAACCTTTTCCAATAAGATCTAATTCAATGCTTCTGCCATCCATTGTAACACTCCTCCAACCACATTTCAATGGCGATAATTTTATTTGCATTGGCCTGGTCTGACTTTGTGGTAATTCCATTAGTTTTTGCTTTCTTTCAAGATTTACAAGCAGTTTTAGCTGTTGAATTAATTCTTTTCCTCTAAACACAGAAGTGTTCAGACCAGGAAATTGTATCGGAATTTTTCCCATGCCAATTATTTGCCCCTTAGGTCTCTCTTTTCACTACTCTTCTTGCTCTACCTCTGCGTCTTCCTGCATTACTGATACTTGTCACACCCTTTCATAATTCATCTTCAGGTTCTATAGAACAAAAGCACAGTGAAATACAAACTATTTTCTATTATAAATATAAACTATTATCAAAATGCTATATCCATAAAAGTTCTACTTACTATTCCCAAAGAACATAGAGTTTCTCACATTATTTAATAAAGTGACTATTTTTAACAAATGTGAATGACTGACAAACAATAAATTAAACAATATTAAATACAATAATATATACCTGAAAAAATTTTCATAATTTTATTAGAATTAAATTGATAAATTAATTTTAAATACATATTATATGTTAATTACATATAATGATTTAGAGACAATAATATATTTCATTTGCGTTACCATTGTTTACAGATTGAACATTTTTATCAAATTATTTACAACTCTACAAATATGTAGCATACGAAAAGCCATTTTAAAAATCTATAAAACAAACAACAAAATTGTTCATAGTTTTCACTCTGTTTTGTCATAGTCTGCTTTTAGGCGATCTCTGAAAGCAATGCATCCTATAAACAAAATAATATAAACATGAACTACGTAGTCAAATCTACGAATGTTTTCAATGGGTAACATAATTTCGGATTATATTCCATGCCTCGTACACGAAATGTCGATAACATAAGTATTGCAAAACGTTTGTATATATTAAATAAATTTGTAATATAAATAAGTTTTGTCATCTCTCTCTCTCTATCTATCTATCTATCTATCTATCTATCTATCTATCTATCTATCTATCTATCTATCAAGTATAATTATTAAAATATATTACCCGATATTATATTATATTATATATTAATCACACATTATCTATCACCACCATCGCCATTATTATATGTAATTTAATATATACTACCGTTTAATTAAAAAAATATTTGCCTCAATTAATTTCAATCAGAAAGAAGAATAAGAAACATCATAGATCACTTGGATAATTTCTAAAGACAATACGCCCTCTGAAATAAAAACGTGGACATGAACTACGAAGCTAAATCCTAAATGTTTTCAGTAGGTAACATTATTATGTATTGTTCCGTCCGTAACACAAGTATCGATAATGCAAAACGCTAAATTTTTAATACAAATCTAAAGTTTTAGGTGGTCTTTCTCTCCCTGTATTAATAATATAATTAATTATTAATATATTCCTTGATACAATATATTAATCACACATCATCCATCATCACCATCGCCACCGCCATTTTTACGTGATTTTTATCACAACGGTTCATCATTGAAAATAAATTATAACACAAAAAATATTCTAGTTTATTTTTAAATATTATTTTTAAATATTAAATAATATAAATATTAAAATTAAAATAAAAAATTGGCTCAAATAATAATAATTAAAAATTAACTAAACAATTGATAATTAAGAGCCAATAAAAAGCGCGATAACTGGAGCACAAGAAAAATCCTTTCTCTTTTAATTATTATTATATTTCAAATTATTAGTATATTTTAAATTACTCGTCACAATACATACAATAAATACGAACGTTTCGGATTATCTTTTAATCTACCTTCAACGTGACATTAATATTATTACACATTCGAAAATATTAGACAATGACATATGAAAAATTATATAAATCAGATGCAGATAGCATTTGTAATATCTGCATGCCGATTATGAAACGATTTATATAATTTCATATTTATTCATATTTATATAATTTTATATGTTATTGTCTAATATTTTTTATGAGTAATATAATGATACGCCTTTAAATTTCTTTTCTAGATGCGATCACGATCAACACCGAAAATTATTTATTATAACTATATGATTAATTAATTTTTATAAATAACACATAATTAATATCTATATACAAATCGCGACAAAAATTCTCTATCGCATTTAATCGTAATTTATTCATTTAATCAACTAAGAATTATAGTAACAGAAATCTAAAATAATAAATTATTATTTCGATATGAAATCGATTTTTACGAGCAGAAATTATTTCTTTAGTATTATAGATTTATAGATATTTATAGAGTCAAATACAATATATCTGCGATGCTTTATTTTTCAATTATTGAAATATTTTGAATTGTGAGAACGCACAATAAAATAATTGAATCATGAATCTAAACATAATGAAAGACTCCATACATCAATCTTTTAATAAATAATCCTATAATTAAAAAATCTATGTAATATAAAATACTTTTATATACTTAAATATATTCCATATATACATATACGTATATATTAAAATACGTAAAATATTTCGATGACGAACAAACAATAACCGACCTTGGTACCGTAATAGCGCGCTAATGTTTATATGCTATAGAGTCTTGAAAAATGTTTCGATAAAAAAATAATAATAACACGGTCTTTCGGACTAACTTTTTCGATTCTATTATTATTCGCGTGTCGACACTCAAAGAGTAAAGTAGTGGTATACAAGACGCTCCGTTAAATCCTTTTCTAGACGCGATCGCGATCAATATCGAAAAATTATTTGCTGTATTTATTATATTTATATTATAATATAAAATATAATATAATATAATACAATATATTTCGATATGACGAACGAACAATAACATGGCGTTCGATCTTGACGTAAACAATAGCGCGCTAGTCATACGGTCTTAGTATCATTCACAAAGCGACACTCAAGCAGTAAAGATCGTAGTGCGAAATATGTCGTATATTCTTATATGTTTATATGCCATAGTCTTGAAAAATGTTTCGGTACAAAAATAATAATAACACGGTCTTTTGGATTAATTTGTTCGGTTCTATTATCATTCGCGATGACACTCAAAGAGTAAAGTAGTAGTACAAGACGCTCCGTTAAATTCTTTTCTAGACGCGATCGCGATCAGTATCGAAAAATTATTTGCTGCTATTAAAATATATAAAACATAATATAATATAATATAATATAATATAATATAATATGATAGAATATAATAAAAATACGTATTGCTTACGCCAAGATTGATATTATTATCTGTTTGTCATCGAAATATTCTACGTACGTTAACATATTTATATTGCCTTATATTGTAATATAAAATATAATACAATATATTTCGATATGAACGAACAATAACACGACATTCGATCTTGACGTAAACAATAGCGCGCTAGTCGTACAACGTATGGCCTTCGTATCATTCATAAAGCGACACTCGAGCAATAAAGATCGTAGTGCGAAATACGTCGTTTATTCTTAAATTAATTATTAATTAAACGATTATTGTATCATAACTTTCAATTATATTAAACTTTCGACTATAATCGTATTAATAAACATGTATTGCATATATATATATATCAATAATGAAAATAACAAATTCATTACGCGTAATAATTAGTTTTACAAATGAATTATTTTGAGTTTTATAAAGAAGATTTATAATTATATATCTATTAATTATATATTTATTATTTATAAAATTATATATAATATAACCCTCCCACGGGGTACACCTTGTCGCGGTGGGAGGGCTTAGTACTTGGATGGTGCCTTGAAGTTTATTTTAAACTTTTTAATTTAGAATAAATCTCAAGGAGTCTGAAGAGGAAGCTAAGTACCCTTTCGCGTCGTCGGTGCCGTCAACGTGTCGGGGATGGCGGCGTCTCGTTACCGCGTTTTCGCGTTTAGCTTTTTCGCGTCATCGCGTCATCGCGTTTTCGCGTTGGACTTTCTCGCAATCCCAATTTCATTTATATGCATCGAGTTGTCATCTTCCGACGTCAATAACTGGGATGTTCATTGAGTGTTGCTGCAACGATCTTTGTCTCACGCCGGTGCAACGCGGCCTTAGGTGATGCCGGCGCGCATGCGGATGCCAGTACTGTGGTATTGGGCGCGCGATTTTGAGCCTTTTGCTCAAAGTCCGGCTGATTGAGGTCACGTTCTGCTTCTGGCTCCAGTTCGGTACGGATCGGTTAGGATTCGATCGATGCTTGAATCGTCGTTTAATGGATCCCTTCTCTTGTTCCGTCTGAGATAGGATATTAGGCGCGGACAAGAGTCGAGTGAACTCCATTCGCGTTGATTCCATCAATCGATAGTTTTCTTCCGTTCGGACTTAACTTTGTCGGAGGTAAGATGCGTTGAATTCCCGACCTGTTGACTCGAAGATGACTCTTGTAAAAGTGAAAACGGATTTTCGCTCGTACCGAAACCGGGAGTGCCGTTAAAGTATATATATATTAAATATATACATCGCGCGACAAAACAGAAAATTTTTAATCGTTCGGAATGAGTGCGGGAGTGCCGTTCAGTATCGCGCGTAAAAAGTGGAAAATAGCGATATAAAAATATCGCTCGTGATGCGGGAGTGCCGTTA